>NC_054083.1:35280754-35580754 GCF_017562075.2 Anopheles merus
TGGTGAAAATTCACCCCCATACGGAACGCAGCCGAAAGGAAATTGAAGAATTAAACATCGTCTTTGTCAGGGTTGTCAAACACATATTCGAAGTTGGGGGCGAACGGGCTTTGAAAAGCGAATATATAGTCAAGGTGTAAGGTTGAGTTCACTAAGCAATATTTTTTCCTCTTAGGCACTTTTTTTCTTTTTGCGGCTAGTAATACGGCATTTAGTTTGGTGCCTTGCAACTTCGGGTCAGTACCTTAATTGCACGGCCACACCAAGTGAAATCCGGAGCGAAATTTATAGGTGAGATATCTAATAGATATAGCTTCACGTTTAAATAAACTTTGATTTGCTAGAGAATATACATCTTGCGCTTGCCCGGATACTCGAATAACACGGATAATGAGTCAAAGGATATATTATATAAAGTATATTATCCTGATTTTTTTTTATTTACATAATATAGGGTTTACTATCCAGTTTTTATGAACATCATGTTTTCCAATGAGAATATTTGCCATGAATAACCATGAATAAGTGCCATGAATAATAGCATTTTTTGTTATGACAGTATGCTCTGATAACCTTTACTTCAAATATCCTCCTTAGTACGCAATGTCATCTTTGTATTGAACTGTCATTTCTCAACAGCACGGATAAACAAACAGCCGGATAAAAGGTACCCGAAGAAACGGCGCTCCACTATATCTTTTGTGGTGAAACGTGTAACGAAATTCAGGAAGCAACGATCGAAACTTGATCCAAAAATTAACAAGAATCTTGTTTTTAAGTTATAAGATACTTTTAGATACATGTTTGTATAGTGTCTTTGTTTGCATTGCACATATACTGATTGTGTTTAATCTATAATATTTCGTTGCTATTTTCATTAGATAAGAAATGGGGAAAAAATAATGGCACAAACTTGAAACAAAGAGAACCCTTTTAGGAGTTTTAGAAATAATTATACTCCTTTGACGGAGCACCACCACTCCTAATAAATGAAAAATCAGAAACGATCAAATGTTCTAGAAAATTTCCAACAGAAAAGATACTCCAACCACGTGTTGGACAATATTAAAATAATCTTTTACTTAAATTTTTAGAAGCAAATTTAAAGAAAAACAGCATTTGTAGGCTTTACAATGACACTTACTCATCGGTCAAAGACATTACAATTTTGCTTAAACCAGCACAAGCGAAATTTCGACTTTGACACCCCTGTACACCGCTCTGTACCGAGCTTAATCGAACACGGAGAACACCAGAGCACCGGCAGCAACCGTGTGCAAGCAACACACGCTAAATGCATTTTCCACTGCCACATGTCATTAAAGAAGGCTAAGCGCAACGCTTTATCTCCCCCGTGGCGGAAAACCAACCCTTCCCATCCCAAAAAGCCCCTTACTCTACTCCCACCAGTGTTGTTTTGCAAGAGGTATCATAATTTCATTCTCAAAAACCCCTTCCCACTCGGGATGGGAGGTGGGATGGAGGTTTCCATCCAAGCTTCTGAATGGGAATGCGGTTTTCCGGAGCACTTCTCGTCGTCCCCTCCACAGACAGTCTTACACACACTTACATCCTTGTAGATCCGGTACTGGTCAATGGCCCAGACGGTTGGCACATGCGTGTTGAGCAGCTGGGACAGCGAGACGTGCTTGTTGCAGGCCCGGGCACAGATCAGCCGCGTCTTGCCGACGGCCGTGTCTCCCACGAGGACACACTTTACCAGCTCCTGGTGTGGCTGTTCGTTGTCCATCCTTCCATACCCGGCGGGGGCGTCGGATGCTGCCCCGGCGTCGGTGCCGGTGTCGTTGGTGGGCGCGTCGTCGTCGGCGTCGTCTTTGCTCCCGCTGCACACACACACACACACACACAGTCAAACTTATTGCCGCGACTTATTAGATGTTCTTTTTTCCCGATGGTGGTGGAGCACCAAATCTGTGAAGCAAACAAAGAAGAGCAAAGAGGAAATTCATAAACAAATATTCTGTTGGATGATGGCACCATCACCAGGGTGGTTGGTGGCCAGCCGCCCTGCCATCAAAAACACCGACGACCAAAATCGACCAAACTTTGTGGGATGTAGTTTTCGGGGGTTTTTTTTTTTTTGCATTTTGTGTGCTTTTGGGACTTTTTGGTGGCCAAAACACCACAGCACCGAGACATTGCAATAGATGTCGTTAGCAGATGTTTTATGAGACGCTTAAACGCTTCAGCTGTAGCCTGAATGGTTGTTGCACGGCAGAAAGGGCCGAATACACACGTCCCGACGAACAATCAGACGTTGATTTGTACGAGAACTTTCCCAACATAAATGCCATCAAAATAAAGTACCCTGAATAGTGACTTCCTTCTTCACCAACTAAGCGCGTCCTGCTGCTTGTTCGCATCCAACGTTCTCAAGCGTTCGTTGGGACTATTGCACACATTGTTGATGAGGGCGTCGTCGTTGTGTGTTAGCACACACACACAAAAAACAAGGCTTTTTTTCCCAAAGTAAAAGGTTCCCCCCGTCTGCAGTGCACTAATTAATATCGCATAGTATGCATGGGACGCTCTGTAATGGGATGGGATCCGAAGCCCTCCGAGGGATAACATAGGCTCTCCCATCCAACTCCTATTCCGTCACGTCCTCGTCGTGCAGAGTGGTAACATGTGCCTTCATATATCCTAGCTTGGGTACACGGGCTAGATCCAACCCCTTGGGCGGATGGTGGCATATGGCGAACCAGGAGGGGGGTGGGTATCCCGGGAAACTGGGTGCCTGAACGTCGGGGGGGCAACCCGACGCTAAATAAAACGGCCACGTGGGCGCAGGGCCAGTCACCCAGTCCCATGTAACAACTGACTACAGAAAGCATCAGAAGGATACGAAACGGACTTAACGATACCGACCCAACGCAATGCCCCCGGACAACGATTAAAATGGGCTCATGGAACGTACGCACTCTTAGCAAAGCCGGAGCCTTGAAACAACTTGATGACGCCCTAGCCACATTGAGCATGGACCTCGTAGCTCTACAAGAGATTCGGTGGCTAGGGAACGGTGTGCACAACAGGCGTGGTAAGCAATGCTACGATATTTACTACAGCTGCCACGACCGCCACCACGTGCTCGGAACGGGTTTCGCCGTAGGTCCCCGGCTGAAATCCGTAATCATAGATTTCAAGGCTATAAACGATAGGCTATGCACCCTGCGCATGCGAGGCAAATTTTTTAATATAAGCCTCATAAACGTTCACGCCCCTACCGAAGATAAAGAGGAAGAGGAGAAGGACCTTTTTTACGGCCGCCTCGCTAGAACTATAGATGCGTGCCCCAGGCATGACCTCAAAATCATCCTGGGGGACTTCAACGCAAAAGTCGGTAGGGAGCCAATGTACCGCCAATACACTGGCTGTCACAGTCTGCATGAGCACAGTAACGATAATGGTAGTAGATTGGTCCAGTTCGCCGCAGCGAACAATCTGGTTGTAGGAAGTACCAAATTTGCGCGGAGGGACATCCACAAAATGACGTGGGCGCACCCGGATGGCGAATCCTTCAACCAGATCGACCACGTGTTAATAAGCCGCCGACGACAGTCGAGCCTGTTAAACGTCAGAACTTATCGAGGAGCCAATATCGATTCCGATCACTACTTGGTTGGCTTAGTGATACGTTGTAGAATCGCCCGCCCCCGCACCAATGGGGGCGGAGAAAACACGCAGCCTCGGCTCAACACGGACTCTCTAAGGGACACTACTGTCCAACAGGAATTCAAAGCCGCTTTAGACGAGTCTCTACTACCAGAAAACAGATATGAAACTACGAGCGAGAGGTGGAACGCTCTAAAAACAAAAATAATAAACTGTGCAAGAAATATACTCCCACCACGTCGTGGCAACACCAAATCTGGCTGGTTCGACGATGAATGCAGACAAGTGACCGAACGTAAGAATACTGCATACCGAGCAATGCAGCAACGGCATAGAACGCGGGCATGCGCAGAGGAATATTCACGGCTCAGACGCGAAGAGAAACGAGTTCACCGCTCTAAGAAGCATGCTTTGGAAGAGCAAAACATGCGGGAACTCGAGCAAACCAGAGAGGCGTACGGACCGACACGAAAGTTTTACCAAGCGATAGCAGGTCACCGAAACAACGTGGTACCTAAGGTAACCTGCTGTCGCAACAAGGATGGAGATCTGGTTAGTAACCAGCCAGAGGTCCTCTCGCGGTGGGCTCAGTACTTTGATGAATTACTCAACGACCAGTTAAACGAACAGCTAGAAGCGCCACTAGCAGATAGTGTCATGCTACTGCCACCTAGCATAGAAGAAACACGAAAGGCTATCCGTCGGCTGAAAAATAACAAGGCACCCGGAACCGACGGAATTGCAGCTGAACTGGTCAAGAATGGAGGTGCACGACTAGAAAACGAGATTCATCAAATTGTTACTGAGGTGTGGGATAGCGAATCGATGCCTTGTGATTGGAATCTCGGCATCATCTACCCCGTATACAAGAAGGGAGACAGGTTGGACTGCAACAACTACAGGGGTATTACGGTGTTGAATACCGCCTATAAAATATTCTCCCTGATCCTTCAGGATCGCCTTGTCCCGCACGTCGAAGAGATAGTAGGAAACTATCAAAGAGGATTCCGAAACGGAAAATCAACCACTGATCAGATCTTCACCATGCGGCAGATCTTGGAGAAGATGGCTGAATACAGAAACGACACATACCATCTCTTCATAGACTTCAAAGCCGCATACGATAGCATAGCCAGGGTAAAACTGTACGACGCTATGAGCTCATTTGGAATCCCGGCCAAACTGATAAGGCTAGTTAGAATGACTATGACCAACGTCACATGCCAGGTGAGGGTGGATGGAAAACTCTCAGGACCTTTTGCTACCACCAAAGGTCTGCGCCAGGGGGACGGGCTTGCCTGTCTCCTATTCAACTTGGCGCTAGAGAGGGCCATCCGCGACTCGAGGGTGGAGACTACGGGAACCATCTTCTATAAGTCAACCCAGATCCTGGCATACGCTGATGATATAGACATCATTGGTCTGCGGCTCTCCTATGTAGCAGAAGCCTACCAAGAGATCGAGCAGGCGGCAGAGAGCCTCGGATTGCAGATAAACGAGGCAAAGACCAAACTGATGGTGGCAACATCAGCGGACCTACCAATAAATAATCCGAATCTACGTAGGTGTGACGTACAGATAGGTGAACGCACTTTTGAAGTCGTCCCACAATTCACCTATCTTGGGTCAAAGGTCAGCAACGACAACAGCATGGAAGCTGAGTTGCGCGCAAGGATGCTGGCTGCCAACCGGTCATTCTACAGCCTGAAAAAGCAGTTTACCTCAAAGAACCTGTCGCGACGGACGAAGCTGGGACTATATAGTACCTATATAGTACCAGTACTCACATACGCCTCTGAGACATGGACACTGTCCAAATCTGACGAAACCCTCTTAGCCGCGTTCGAGAGGAAGATGCTCAGAAGGATACTTGGCCCCGTATGTGTGGAAGGACAATGGAGGAGCCGCTATAATGACGAGCTATACGAGATGTACGGCGACCTCACTGTCGTACAGCGTATAAAGCTCGCCAGGCTCCGGTGGGCTGGTCATGTTATACGCATGGAAACGGACGACCCAGCCCGTAAAGTCTTTTTAGGCCGTCCACAAGGACAGAGGAGGCGTGGTAGGCCCAAATTGAGGTGGCAAGATGGCGTGGAGGCGTCCGCCATTAAGGCCGGGATAACGGACTGGCAGACGAAGGCGCGAGACCGTGAGCGGTTTCGGACACTCCTGAGGCAGGCCAAGACCGCAAAGCGGTTGTAGTGCCGGATAAGTAAGTAAGTAAGTAGTATGCATGGGACGACCTCACCCATAAACACAGCGCGCTGCTGCTACGCGCATTTGCATAATTTTGCGCACGGGAAAATGGTTCCCCTAACGCAATCGCCGACAATGAGGATTTAGTAATTAGTGCATAAGCCCTCTCGTGCTACACGCTGCTAAAACTAGGAAACTCGGAGGGGAGAAGAAATAATTTAGAGCATTTATTGGGTAGCAGTAATGGAGTACGGTATTGTGCTGCTTGATGGGGTCACGTTAAAAGCGGAGGAAAGGCTAGCAGGGTGTAGTAGTAGTAGAAGTAGTACTTGAGTTATAGTTTGCATTAATTATTGCATCCATGCAAACTACGGACCCTTCGCTCGCCAAGTGCACGTATTTCCCTTTAACCGCGTTGCACGTCACCAACGAGAAGTCAGTAGTACACCCAGGTACCAGATGGAGGTGGTGTCATCGTCTCATAAAGCTTTGACTCATTGCACCGACTCGACAACACAGACCAAGCAACACTCAACAGCTCATCTTAAGCCGGGCGGCATTACACTTTCTTAAATAATAAGCTCTTCAACTGCTACGATACGATGGGACGGTACCAAATTCCACTCTGAAGATGGTTCTTCCTCCTAACAACCCCACTCTAGGGAGGGAAGCGTTGGGTGTGGGTTTTGACCGTGCGAGAGACCGTATTTTAAAAATAACGTTTCTAACGCGATTATCTTCCAAATCCGCATTCCGGCGAAAGAAATATACCGGACAACAAAAACAAGCCCAACTCCGTCGTGCGTCATCGCTGAATCTCCGACGCCGCAGAAATGTGGACTTCTCCGAGTAGACGCCAGCCCAACATCGTCGTCTCAACAACAGAGGAGGGGGAGGATCACAGTTTTTGCAACAAACTAAAATTCTACATACGTACGGATACGCTTGCTACCTTTTCTTCCTCTTGAAACTGGCCCAAACCGACCGGAACCGGTACGCGTGATGGGAGTGATCCCCCGCCAACCTAATAATAAGCAGTGGTCGGCAAGTTGCGATGGGTTTGGGGTTTTAGGTAAACCGATCCATGCGATTAGATGCATTTTGAGCAGACACTAAGCACTGTTTTTCATTTATTTTGCAATTTTACTCCCTCATCTCATCATCCATTTGCAATTTTGCTCCCGTTTTTTTTTCTGTGCAATAATCATGCCAACCACTGCCCCACGGAACAAAACTATAGCCAACGATCGGGTGAGCGAGCGTGCGCGCGTGCGTTCGCGCTGTGACGTGCACTAGGCAGCAGCAGCAGCAGCAGCAGCTTCACCGGTTTTCGGTGGATTTGCTTAACGGAAACTGGTCTCAGCCAGGTGATTCCTGTGTAATTGTTGTCGGCAGCGGCGGTGGTGGCGGCATTCGGCAAAACATAACTAAACGAGACTGGGGCAAAACAATCGCGCCCAGCCTTATCTAATCATTCGCCGCTGGCCAGTACCTCCTACGGACGTCTTCGTTGAAAAACAAAGAAAACAAAAAGGGTCTTGCAGATTAAGTCCGGCGGGATGCTGCCGCTGGAGAAGGTTTCTTTTTTTCCCGGGGCCCACAACGATGCATGATGATTGCTAGAAAAGGTGTGCGCGGACATTCGTGCCGCACTGTTTGACGATGAATGCAACACAAATTAGCAGACGGAATGTGTAGAAATGAGGAAGATCTGTGTATTAGGAAACATTCATTACGCTACCGGGTTCCCTCGTGTTGAAGGCACCTTTTTAATTTCCCATACTTATTTGGATCGATTGGAAAGCAAACAGTCAATACAGGGATTTTGCAGGAGTTCTCATAGCTGTGGGACACTTTATGGACTCTTTCTTATGCGAAGTGAACTTCATATGATGGAAATTGGACTCTACGGCACCTTTTTTGGACAGCTCCTATTGGAAATTCCTATTGGATTCCAATAACCAATCTAGCAAGGGTGCTATAGAGTCCAATTCTCATTACATTAAGTTCATTTCACGCAAGAAGCAGTCAATAAAGTGTCCCACAGCTAAGAGAACTCCTGGAAAACCCTGTAAATTAGGCATAACATTCAATATTATACAAGCTAATGGGAAAATGTCTTAGGGAAACGATTTTAAATTGAAGTAAGGGATCATTTAAAAAGCGTAGTTCAATAATAAAAAAAAATCGTTAAAATGATTTAAAACGATTGAGAACCTCTGGAAATTAAATTGAGAAACTATCCAGACACCCTCAAAAGTAAGTAACTCAAGATAGTCGTTTAAATTAAACAAACCCTATACTTATGTACCACAACAAAGGTTCCCGGAACTTTCAGGCATCTATTCATTAACCTTTTTTTGTATTTTTTTGTCTGTTTTTAATTCCAAACATATAATTCAGCAGTGACAAAAAGCGAAACGTGACCCACCGCACGTAACACGCTTGCGTACGTACGTGCGACCAATCGTGGCCGGAAATGCAATCCAGCAGGCCATTTTTCGCCGATGATGAAGCTTGCATGACACAACGCAACTTCCCCGAGACAAGCAGCGGACTGCTTATTAGCGGTGTCATCCCATCATCTCTTGCTGTGTCTGGGATTTTAAAACCCATATCTACTTCCATTTCCCATCAAACACTAAATTATCAATTAATCAAACTCAACCCCCGGGTGGTGGTGTTTGATTGCATAGGCGCGTCTTTAGATGATAGCGAAACTTATCTATAAAAAAAAAACAGAGAATCGCGAACAGACAACTCATGCTCAGTGCCCTCTTACAGTTACAGCTACTGTTGCTAATGGACCACACACCACACCAACTAGGCACTAGGGAGGACAGTTCGGATGATCGAACGTGTAGTACGTGTAGTACCATGTGCTGCGACATGTGCCGTTGTGTACGTACCCGTCGTGATGCACCGCCTATCACGCGGTTGTCAACTTGCCTTTGGCGTGCGAACTACCGAGCCCTTCGTCATTAGCAAATGTCAACAGTAATAAAGCTTCGCCCAGAAGAGAAGTTCCTCCCTCTCGTCCGTTCTCTAAATCATACAATCTCGGGCGTATGATAATGCTGATTATCATACAAACAGAAGCTAGGTGGAACGAGCGCTCTTCCCCTCCTTAAGGGAAGCGAATAAAACAGTGACCTGTCGAGCTGTCGCATTCGTTCCGCTGCTTCTAGCCGCGATCTTGTAATATTTGCTCACAAAAAAACCGCTCTATAAACAATCTCTCACCCTCGCTCGCTTAGGGGTGTTCCACCCTCTCTTCACAATCCAAGCAGGCTGCGACGCTATTCCCGTAATCAGACTGTTGTTGTCGTCGTCGTCGTTTCAGCGCGATTTCACACTTTCCCTCTGCTGGAAGTGTGCGTGTGTTTGAGCAAAAAAGTGTCTTATCAACCACTACGACACACATACACGCTAAAAATAAAGCACTGCCCCACCACCAGCTGATCGGATGCAATCTTCCGATGACTGCTCTAATCAACAAACACTGGGCACACACAGACGCAGCGAAGGCAAGAAGTGACCACAACAAAGCAGCAAAAAACATCAACCAAACGGTGCACCAATGTAAACACGAAGGAGCTACAATAAAAAAACGGAAGCATCCTCCGGGAAGAAAGCCGCAACAGAGCGGTACAGTTAGCGGCGAATTACGGCGAGTTAAGAAAGCATTAAGTGGTCCGAGAACCAACGCGAGGATCAAAAGGGCAGACCCATTCACTTGGGTGGGGAATGCAAAACACCGAACAAAAAGCAACGCGATGCGGCAGTACGGCAGCAGAAAGCAAGCAAGATGCATCCAAAGTGGGTTAATGGTGATTCCCCCGTTGGAAGAAATTGACTGTGTGTGTGCGCGCTCGCGCCGCCGATTGCCTTAATCGAGGGTCTGTGCGATGCAATAATCATTGCCGCACTGTGGGGGGGTGTTGCTGCTGCAATATCACTTGGTTTATTGGAATTAAAACACCATTGCCCCTATGCAGTTTTGTTTACCATGACCTAAACCACACACTGCACTGAACGTTGGACTTTCAGCGGGTCCCGCCGTAGACAAAAGCGAGCACTGCGAACACAGTCATCGTTTCTACAAACTGCTGAAGAGTCTACTACACGGTAGAGGTCACGCACTTGACGGTGAGGACCACACTAAGCAATGCTCATTAGCTAATTGCTTGTTAGAAACTTTGTGTGGCTCCTGTTGCGTCGCTAACACACAGCATCCGCACTATTTACGAACCCCCAGAGCACGATAACAGTTTACAATGGGTAGGACACCACGACGTGTCCTGCCTAACCCAAGACGTGAGTAATGGTGCTGAATTTCTCTAACGACGCCATTGCACAGATAACGAAGGTTGAATACGGCGCACCACCCACCATGTGCTGTTGTGCTGTTTATCGTGATGCAGATGACGTGAGTGTAGCCACGAAGTGAAGTGGTGTAACTTCTAGGAAGATATTTTGAAACCGTTGAAATGATATGTCCCAAGGAAAGAGGGAGACTGTAACTTGAACTAAAACATTAAAATAGATCCTCTCACAATTTAATGAGAACTCCTGGAGTTCCAGAAATTGATAAGAATTATCTGCAGAAATTGTTCATAACAGAATGTTGACAAAATACCAATAGAAACTAAAACTCATAATGTATTTCGCACAACTCATTCTGGAGGCCACAGAGTACTCCGAAATGAGACGCAGAAACTCTCAATTCTACTTGTTAGTGGATCTGGCACATCGTTCAATCTATTCACAGGATGTACAAAACACTCCATAACGCAGAATTTAGCATTTGGCCACATCTTTTGGCTATGATTGGACGATTTGATGGGATTTCGTCATTCTTTGATTACAATATCAGCTTGAGAGCACTACAAAATACGCCTTGCAATGGTTAAGATCTACATTTGACTATGTCCTATGGAAGAAGTTAAACAAACTGATGCGTTTTTTGTTAACTTTCGTAAATCCGAGACAGAATAATCAAATAAATAAATATATTAGATCAAGGAATTATTAGATTGAATTTCCTAGTCTTAGGAAAACAAATCAAAAACATCGATGACTTTGACATGTGTTGCAAATCAAATTCGGTAGTACGAATGAACCAACAAGAATGTACTCATCCAGTTAATGTCCTAAGTAGGTACAAGATCGTCAAAAACTACTCTTCAAGATCGATATGAAACAACTCTATGAGGAAGAGACACTTCCTCGACAGATCTATCCTCAATTCCACGCGCAAACAAAGAACGCTCCTCGATACGCATTCCATCAGCAGTTCCAACTGTTCCATCCCACCAGATCTCCCCTTCACACCGATATTTGCCAGCAATTTCTAACTGTATCAAACGCAAACGGTTCGCGACAGATCACAGTGAACGTACGAACACACACACACACACATATCCACGGTTCCAATCAATATCAGCCGCCCCGGTACCACAATATCGCGCGGATCTCTTTGTCGGCGACCATCTGCGACGCAGATCTCCGCGCTGCGCACACACAATCACCGCACCACCATACGACGATCGCACGTACGATGGAGTAAGCAGTGCGCCGTTCGCTGTTGTGTCGTAAATTCCGGCCGCGGCTTTATGAACCGTTGGGGACGATTCGAACCATACGGTGGGGCGACACACCCATATACGCAATGCATTCGCTGCAGCCAGCCTCCGCGGAACGGCATATTTTCAGCACCCCGAGCCCGGCCTGTCATCAATCGGCGGAGAGATCACTCTTTAATGGGTTGCGCGGGTGGGAGCTATTGGAGCCGGGTTGTTCATCGTTAGAATTCGCTTCCGCGATTAGTTTGGAGGCCACAGCATATGTGGATGAGGCAACGGTGGTTCGGCTTTCTTTGTGTGGCGCTGTTGTCGTTCTGTCCCATCATAGTTCATTCCATCAAACCACAAAAGTGTAACTTCCTGCAAAACCCTTTTTTGTTCGAAGAAGATTTCCTCCTGATGCTGCTGACGGTTTTGGATTATTTGTTTTTTTTTTTGCGGGAATGTACAAACAACGGCGCAATAAGCACGGGCCTCCAAAAATCCGTTGCAAACGTGCCTTTGTCCGCAACCAAACGCGGCTGCTTTACATAAACATTAAAATAAATACATCGCACACCAATCACACGCCCCGTTTGTGGTTATGTTAATTTTCGGCAGGTTTTGCAAACAACCGTCCAAGATCAACCACACAGGTTCAGGCCAAACGGCGATCGTATCTTGCGACTGAACCTGCGATCTGCTTGACCGGTGGTGGCGCGTGCAAACATTCCGCACCGTTATTTGCCGGGGGTGAGAGGTTTAGGAAAAACAGGAAATCTTAACGGCAAGATAAACAAATCTATCAGCGCAGTACGTGTCCGAATTTTGTGGCACGCGGCACGTGTAGGCATGCGAGTGCGCGCGTGGACAATTTATAACACCGGAGCGGAGTTTGTGGTGTGTCCTTGAGCAAAGGAGCTCCCAAAACTCTGATTAAAGATGATGATAAAGGCATCCGATGGTATGTAAACAACATGCAATCAAAATATTGTTGTCCTGTTGGTATCATAGTGTGACCTTCGTTTTAAAACCGCCTGTGGGAAGAATACAACTTCCTGACATTAAATTCCAGCATGTCTCAGGACCGGAGCACCGGAACGCTCATCACCTCCAGCA
Source organism: Anopheles merus (assembly GCF_017562075.2). Classification (NCBI taxonomy): domain Eukaryota; kingdom Metazoa; phylum Arthropoda; class Insecta; order Diptera; family Culicidae; genus Anopheles; species Anopheles merus. Next base: position 35,293,270 of record NC_054083.1, read on the forward strand.
AAAAATAGCAAAACGAAACTCGAAAGCCCACAATGACTCCAGACGCGGAAGTCATCACGATCCGTTCCAGATCAGGTACTCACAGACGGGCGGGAACCGGTTTCATTTGCTGGACCATGATGTTGGCTGCTTGGGGGCAGAGATCGCGAGATCGTCATCGTCTCAAGTTTGTCGGCATGTTTCACCATCCCAAAAAAAAAAAAACATCAAACTCACAAGATCATGCCCGACACACATGCTGATACACCCCGAAGCGATCAGACCTTGATCGTGAACTACTTGTTTGCACCGAGTGACGCATGCATGATGCGTATTAGTCAGTGTGAAACAATTTAGTCCAAATCGGCAATGACTTTGCAAACGTGATTGGGGCGAAGTTGCCGCGTAATTCGCATCAGACCATCTTCATCACCTATAAATCTGATGGTCGGAGATTTATTTTTGGAACATCGTTCCCAAAAGTGGTTTGTTTGTCCAGCCGATTTAATTCACACCGACAGTCACCATCATCACCATACTTTCCAGAGTTTGGGACGATCCGATTTGAGATCGTTAGAGTCTTGATCGCACCACACAATGGCAAAGTGGCGTCAGACACGGCTCTCTCACCCGGCCTCTCTCTCTCTCTCTCAAACCCCGCCGTGTGAAGGCACTAGCCAAATAGTGCTAGTAGCAAGGGCACACCACTCTTTTAATCTCCCATAAATCATAAGACCCTTTGGCACGCCTGTCAAGCTATCTCTCTCGCCGGTAGGTCCGCGTATGCACACACGATCTCTGGATGGATTTAAATTCTTGCCTCCGCGTGTCGCCCCTTTCTGCCAAGCTCTTGACACGGTGTTCGTGCCCAACCGCCGTAACCAAAATGATGCGCCATTCCGGTGCCGGCTAGAATGGATGGTACTGATGCTGTGTGTTGATTTCGACCCCCGGCCGTTGGTTGGAAGCGGTAACCAGTCAACAGTTGGGGAGGCACTCGCTCGTTCGGACGACGCGGAAAAGGTGAGAGACATTCAGTGTTAACACCTTTTATTGCTCAATTACGGTGAGAACGTGAGCACGGTAAACAGGGCGAGGATACTTAACCTGATTTACACCTGATGGTGTACCTAGTGTTCGCGAGTTCACTTTCTACAAAATATGGGTGTAGCATGATGTGGGAACTGTCCCACTCAACGGCAGCATGGACAGGAAGCTTTTATGCATCATAATAGGCAGCAAACATTGATAGCACAAATATTGAACTGTTTGATTAGTTTGCTTACTTCTGTAGAATTGTCAGCAAAGCATACTTGGGGCAGCGCGCTCACGCAGAACAGTATGCTTCATTAGCAAGCTAAACCGTGCACATCGAACTCGTGATAAAACTCCCAAACGAAACTAACCCCTTCCCTTCATCATGTCCTGTTAAAAAAACAAACTTTTTTTAGATTCGCACCATTGATTTTGGCAATTGACACATCTTTGTCACGACATCTGCACACTGCCGCTCGATGATATTCTAATCGACCTCCAATCATTCACACAACCGTTCACGCTTTTATCAAATGTTTTGTAATCTTTCAATGCTAAAAGGGAAGCTTTGTTGAGCAACACATTCAAATAGGAAGAAGTAGAGGCGAGTCTTACATTTTGCGAAAAATTTCCACTTTCCAGACACGGAAGATGATCTCCACATTGTAACAGGGCAGACAAACCGATGAGCAGCATTTAGTACGAATCTGTTTGTGATCACATTCAATTAATATCAATTACTAAGTACCAGAGCTTCGAATCTCGGCTCACGGAAAGGTGGATGATGCAACTAGGAACATTTCACAACCGTGCTATCACAATAAGTATTTGCTTTTAGAGCACAAAAGTACAAAAGCATAGGAATTATCACTTCCAGGAATAGATCTGTTTTGCAGACAGCGCACCAAAAGAGTGATTTGTGTGCCTAAAATTATCACAACACTATTCCCCCATCCTCTCTGCCACACAGGAACGTCAGTTCCAGCAGGACACATCAACCACCCAAAGCCGAACTACCATCAACCACCCAAAGCCTACCGATCCCTTGTGGCTTAATTAAATTATCCTTCCATTGCCTTGACCGACAAAAACTCGGTATATCTTTACGAACAGTTCCAGCGCTCCGGGGATTCTACTATCTACCTCTTTCATGTCCGTACCAATCGCACATCACTCAACAAACCGTACCAAACAGTCGACGCAAACACGGCCCCCATCATCTTCTCCACATCCTGCTGGCTTCTTCTCCAGGCCACCCCAAATTCCCAACCGACAAACGTTCAATTGCAGCTGATGTGCGCTTCTCCACGCCCTGGCAACGTGTGCGAAGCTTAGCAGTTGTGTATGCATCAGTCGTGCATGAATGCACTATTATTTCCGACGTACGACCACCACGGTGGTGCTCCCGCCCTCCAGCCAGTCCCGTCCCACAACCCTGCCCCCTTCATCAAAAACCCGTTGTTCAATTATTGGTGATTATCAAGATTAATGCTATTTTTAGCCAAACCGTTCGGACGGGCTGGCGGAACCACCCATCCCAAACGTGCCCCCAATCCCGACATCCATTTAGCATGCCGTAGCCGCTGCAGGTTTCAAGCACGACGAGACGACGATCGATCGGGTCGGCCAACTCCCGAGCATCCAGACGACCGAGCGAGGGACGAGTCTGGTGGTCTGGAAATCGAAATGTCTCGGCAAGCGTGTTTTACCACGACTAGGGGCGAGCAGCATCTTGTAGAAGGGAAGTTGTCGAGCCGAGTTTCGGGATGCTTTATGCACTGTTATGCCAAAAAAAAGGAAGGATGCTTATGATCTCGCCCTTGTCCTTGGCCGCTGTGTGGCGGTGTGTGAATGCATTATTATTCATTTAAAATAAAACTATGCTCAAACCAGCTCAGCAGCATCAAACCAAAGCACAAGTACCCGCAAAAGCAGTTTGGCAAACGGAGCCGAGCCAATAATGTTTATCGGGGCACATTATGTACAACAAAAAGAGAGAGCGAGCTTCGGTTCGGGACAAGCAGGGCCATAAAGGATCGGGAAATAAAAGCAATAATTTAAGTACGACCCTAACGAAGTTGGGCGACACAAAAGCGGCAAAAGCAATAATCTTATTGCTGCAAATGCTCTAACGTGCCTGACGCGCAATCAATCACGGGCATTAGTCACGTACATAAAAGGGAATAAAACAGAACGAAAACTTTAATTGGAAATACAATAAACATAAAGTGGATAATATTCTCCATAAAACATAGGAGAGATTTGATTATTTAAAAAAGCTTAAGATTTGCTCTTCTAAACGGACAATACATCTGAGATACCAATGCCAAGAAAGAAGCACACTCACTTGATCCTTTCAAGAGAAGGTCTTCTACAAAACATTGAAAAGTTTACGTCACCAAGCCACACGACAAACGGACTAAAGACACTAAATCTAAACTACACGAACGATGATAAAAACGTGAGTGTGTGTATGTGTGTTAGTGTCTCTAGTGTCTTTCCCCAGTTAATCCTGGCATATCCTCAGTGTAACCCCGCCGCTTAACCCGGCCAGCAACTAGCCTCGAGCGGCTATGTACACAACGAACAGCCTGCTTCCAGTTGCCAAGGGGACGGCAGCAGGCGGCCAGAACAATGTGTTAACGCTTAAACCGTAACGCTGATGAAACAGCAAATGTCATGTGTTGACATTTCTTGCACGAGAGATATGTGTGCGAACGTGACAAAATAGTTTTTTTTAAAGTTTGGAGCTGGCCCGTGCTGGAACAGAATGAATCAATTCGATAAGCGGTAAAGGTAAAATGTCAAAAAGCAAATTACAAGAGAATGTCGAAGTAGTTGTAAATGTTTTACTATCAAACCAGTATAGTTTAAAAGGTTAAATGTAAGTGAAATTTGAAGAATAGAAGGTAATAAAAATACATGAAATAAATAGAACAAAACAACAAAATACACACCAAACAACCAAAAATCTATAAAACAGGAAGAGTATGACAATAGAGATTAACATACCAACGAACGAACTGATCTCACTACCCACTAGAACTTGGCTAGCTTTAATGTATGTTGATTCATGATTCATTACCATACACCATTTTTTCATCTCCATTAATGATTTTAATGTTTTTACACCCTCTTCGCCTTTTTATTCTTGCCATTCGTAAGTTCGATGTTAAAGCCCGCTGCATGGGGTAGTAGCCCCACAGAGCACAACACTATCCAACTGCAGTAGCGGTGGCCAAACAACAGCACACGAACATGGCATTAGTATTCATTAAATTACTCTCATGATTCATGATTCGAGCAAGTCCAGCAGACTGTGGCGTTTCATTTGTTTCACTTTTGCTGCTCGACTGTGTTGCACTTTATCATTCCAAATGCGCCTCTATTAATGTGTGTGTGTGTGTTTATGTAGGAGTAAAAAGACAACATCCTAACAAAGAAACGCGCCCGATTGTTGACAGTGATATTAATTGCATTTCTTCACCACTGTCATTGGATTCGGATTTCGGAGGTGACTGGCCTAAGGGGTCGTCGGGTCATCATCATCGCTGCAGTTCGCGAGTGCGATATGCACGATCATCACCATTAAAATCGTTCCAATTTCTTGCCTTTTGCTTTCCATTTCCAATGCTATTTTACCGCTCGCATCGACGCATAGCAAAATTGCCTCTAATTCTTGTTGGCGCCGCCATGTGTCGCACGCTACCGTGGCCGTCGGAAAGGATTTTCCCAGCAGAGTTCAAACTTCAACTGTTCCGTTTTTCCTTCCATTGCATTGGAATTGCACTGCAATGGTCGACAGGCGACACACACACACACACTTAACCAAGCGTCCAAGTGCGGGGTTGGAGAAGGAAACGTGTTGCGGGGGGCAAAAGGATTAGTAGGCGGTAATTTACATCTACGCGGACTCGCGCGCTTCCGTCACCTGTCAGGAAAAACGCGAACACGAAACAGTTGGGACTCGCTCACGCTCTCTTTCACTCTGTTGTCACCCGGAGGGGGTGGTGGGGAGGGGCCCTGCTACTTGTGCTCTTTTCATTATTGCTTTCCACTTTTAAATGGACGGGAATGCAAAGACAGGCCCCAGGGCACAGGGAGGAAGGGTATGGAAGAAGATGGAAAAGTGCTTCGTGCTTGACATGGAAAGCTAATCGCTTTTATGGTGTTGTTTACCGGACTCCGGGTATTAGCCGGGTGTGTTGGAAACAGTTCAATTTTTGCAGCGTGCAGTGTGCAGCCGGAAAGGAAAACACCATACGATGACACTGTTGTGTGACGTTCGTGACGTTGTGGCTTACGGTGAGTGTTATTGTCTCGCCTGGGAATTTCGATTTGTTGCTGTGCAATTAAAGGGTATATTTGCTTCGTATTTGGGAAGATGGGTTTGTTTCTAGCTTGATGAAGATCAAAGTAATCGCTGAACCTTAACGCCTCAAGAATTAATCTGACGTTTATTGGCTCCTTATCACTTTTCGATATCTAAAGTTTCTTCTTTCCCGCACCTTTCACGAAGCATGTTAAGGAGTCTCAAGCAGATAGAATGAAACGGTTAGGACGTAAAGGTTTGAACAAGTCTTTTTGCGTACGAATATTGTGATTGGGCGTGTAGAATTCTATCATTTTAACTCATACTTACAACGAAGGCTGGGTGTGAGGTTCATTACCGATGGTAATAAACATTTAAAATGAAAATAGCCATACATTCTATTAAATCCCCAGCTCAAACTACGATTCTAAGTGGGTTCTTTGATCACTGAAGCTGGAAAACTTAAATTTGAAACTTCAAAATTAGCTCCATCCAAGATATTGGATTTCGAAAGCTTGTGTGCAAACAATAATGCATTTAAATATTATTTAGATCTATCTAGGTTTTAACTTATGATGTGCTCTCTGAAGAGCACCTATGACTCCGATCCGACTCCGGCTATTGTTAGTCCGATTCTGACTACGGCAAAACCGGAACCAGTAGTTCCGCCCGCAGTCGGAGTGCCCCGGAGTCAACCGAAGTTGGCCAGAATCGCCTGGAGTCGACCAGAGTTGTCCGGAGTCGACTGGAGTCGGAGCACGAGCCGTCTCCGGCTGACTTCAGACTACTCCGGCCGATTTCGGACTACTATAGCCGACTCCAGACGACTCCGACTCTGGCCAATTCCAGACAGATCCGCCCGACTTCGGACGACTCACGTTGACCTTGACACCGGACGACTCTGAGCGATTCCGGACATCTCCAGACAATTTCAAACGGCACCATAGAAATCTGGTCGGACCTACCTTCCGAAGTCGATTCAGAAGTTTTTGAAGTCGAATCGAAGTCGACTCCATATTTTTGCCAACTTTGCCCATTCTAAATTTTTGCGTTGTTTGACAAAATAGAAGAGCTTCAGTAAGACTTCTGTAAACACGTCAAGGTTCACATTCAATGTTATATGTTTATCAATCAAATGTCCATAAGGGATATCTTATTTATTTATCCAGAGAAACAGTGTAGCAAAGTGCATGATCTACGATAGCAAATGAAAGTAGCATAAGTAATTCATATCCCTTTTCTCGCATTGTTTTCTCCCTGAGCCATCTTTTCGCAATCACCCTTAACCGTTGCGACCATCGATGTGTTGACCTGGAAAACTCGATGGGGAAAAGCGTTCAACGTCGCTGTCGGTCGGTGATTTTCATTCATGAAATATTCTTCGCCCGCACGGCACACACTCTGCTGACACGCTTAAGTTTCATTGAAGGATATGTGGCCGACCCACAGACACACACACACACACACATCAGTACCTTCCCATCCCCTGTTTGGCACCAGCAGTACAGCGAAAGTTCCATCGAACACAACAGATTACGTCGCTAGCTGGCTGGCAAGGCACCGGAGGACGAACAGATTACCGTCGTGCAGAGTAAGAAGCCCACTTACCCTCTTCTCCCTTGTGAAGGAAATAGGGCGATCTCGACACACAAACACCCACACAAGTGTTTGGCGTTTGTAACTGGGTTTGATGGTTGCGAATCTTGCGGCCCGCAGCAAGGACGAAGAAAGCGAAAAGTGTCCCTCCAACACACACACTCACACACTCCATGCAGCATCGATCGCTATGCGCCATGACTTACAACCGTCGCATGTTGGAGAAGTTGGAGCCACCGGTTTGTGCCTTTGTTTTTTTTTTTTTTTTGTGCCGTTTTGCTCCTAATTTATATTGTTGTTTTTTCAGCCCCACAAAGCCGCCACCATCAAAATGGCCACGCGTGTACATGGGGTTTCCGTTTTTGATGACGCTAGTTGGGTATTTTGCTTTAGTCTACATTCATACACCACAGCCAGCTAGGATACAGAAAGTGTGGGGCTTCAGCGTCCCCGCTTGGCGTGACTTCTTACAACGCCCGGTTCCTAATTCTAACCTTCGCCATCGAGCCGAGCGGGTGGCGTCAGTCGGCTTCATTCTCTTCGGTTCGTTGGTTGGTTGCTTGGCTTGGCTAATAATGAGTGAAGAAGGAAAAGAGCATCACAGCTTTCGGGGTGTGATTTTGCTTCCAGCTAAAGCGGCTAAAAGCAAACCCACCAGGCACAGTGCCGACGATGAACGATGTTGTGGTGCAGCACATTTATCATTTCCGATGTTCCGATCACCACACAAAGCACAAAGTGACACCAAAAACAGCAATCGGGGGAGGACATGCTGTCACCAAACCTTCAGCCAACACCGGAAACCTTCAGACTAGAAGAGGAAGGAAAATACGAAAACAAAGAAAGCCCCAAAAAATTAGGCAAACTTTCATTCCAATCAACGGGCCCAATATCAACACACCCATCCCTTGCGCTGCAGTCTTTTGTTCTTTCGTTGTGCTGAACTCGTGTGTGCCAAAAAGCTCTCAAAAGGACGACAGTGTTAATGTTGATCCTTGTGTACTCCCAGCTTGTCTTGTTTCCATTACTTGCACTCTGAGTTCGTTTGCTGACTCATCGGTGAATCCGCAAAGGCGTCGTGTAACACAAAAACAATGAATTCCAGCCAACAGGCACGTGAGGTTTATTTTTAGCACTGACGCGATAGGGGCGTCATCCGTGCGTCAACCTGGACCTGGTGCGGCGTTGGTAAATTCTCCGTCGAAAGTCGAAACTTTTCAATTATACTTTCCGTGCTGTTCGGTGTTCGGCGACAGTAAAGTCGGACGAAAAAGTTCAATTTTGGTAAATTTGCTTCAATGATGCCTTTACACTTTCCCTTTCGCGTTCCATATCGTTCCCTGTATCTTACATAATCCTAGCTTTCGCCCAAGACACGTTCGACCGTGGTTTCCATTTATTAATGAATGCAATATGGCATTGCCTTTCAATAACCAGGTCCAACCCACCATCATTAATGCTTTGAGACGTGTTTTTTTTTTCGCCCAATTTCTTCGGGGAGGAATGCCCTCCAGCAACGATTTACATCGCAGGAATGTGATTTCGACGTCCGTCCTCCTGCAAATGACCCACACCGTAGGAGGGGGGGCAAACATTACCCAAAGCTCATTAACCCCGTCACCTGGTGAAAATGTGGCGCCAGTGAGAAACTACCAAACCGAAGGAGAAAAAAAAACGCCGCAGTTTATGTAACCAACCTCAAAAGCACAAACCGAACGATCGGCGCTCCCGAAGAGCGCGACAGTGCTAAAAATATCCCAACGAAGCCATACCCCCCAAAAAACCTCATTCATAATAACAGCGTTTTGGGAGCGAGGGAATTTGTGTGAAAGCGATAAGCTTTGGTGGTGTTACTGAAAATAGAGGATGACTGTGGCCAGTGTGCTTCATCCATGGGTTCATGGTTTCATACACCTTTTGTGGGCAGACTACACCGTACACAGTGTGTCGTGACAAGATGAGTCCCACAGCAACAAAAAAAAAAGAAATCCACAGCCAACGAATCGATTAATCAGACATACCACACACATCGCAAGGCAATAGAGGGAGAGAGAGAGAGAGCTTCCATAAAGCTAGAATCATAGAAAGCTTCCCACCATGAAATGCGCCAGCTTTGTCGGTCCCACGATCGCTACACCATAGTTTTCTGTACAAAGGGATTTTCACACGCAAACGACGGAGAAAGAGAGAAAGAGAGAGAGAGAGAGAGAGACACATAGTGGATGCCCAAAATTTGTAGCACGAGAGTAAATAATAAAATAAAAATACGAACTTACGCGAGGCTTTGCAAACGGGTTGGTTTTGGGATTTTTTCCCCTCCTCGGTCGTTCCAACCCAACAAAACCTTGACCGTAACCAATTATTAAAATATTTTGCTCCCTTTGTTCGGGAGGAGCGTGTACCATTTACCTGTACCGAGTACCGAGTGCGCCATTGCAGAGTTGATGTAAAAAAGAAGAAAAAAAAAACAACCGACAAGCACATCTCACAGTCGAAGCAAGCGGGAAAGGGCAGGGTTCGTTGGGATGTATACATTTTGAATGAATTCACACATTTGCATCCAATTTATCCGTTTTAAATAATCAGATCAGATGTTTTGACAATCGTAAAGCAAAATTCAATTATATTGCTCATATGAGAGAAAGTTAATGTTTAACACAAATTATAGTCATGCTTTGTACTTAAAAAAAACGGTCAATTAAGAAAAAAAATTTTGTAATTAGTTTTCAACGCAAATGACCACTACCAAATTTCCAAACAGGTCGGACGAACCCTGTAAAACTACCCCGCACTACCTTTACGGGATAGAAATAGGTCCCCCGTCAATCACGCAAGGTGAAAATGAAGGATACACCACCACCAGAGGGCACTACACCTACGTGTATCCTTGTGGTTCTGACGTTTGCTGCCACCGATCTCATGTTTATAACAAAAAAAACAGAAACCGCTAAGCTTTGTTTTTTCTCCCCTCGGTGGTACAGAATCGATAACAAAACACAGGCGTACCATCATTTTCCATACCTTTCCCAAGCTGTTTCAACCGAGACTCCATCGACCTGGTGCCACTAAAGTTTATAAATTAGCCGGCCTCACGAAACACAGCTCCGGCCAGGCCGAATCTATCATCGATTCGCCAACCCCGACAAACGTTGGTTCAAAAGACACACAAAAGCATAGTGATCGTACGATTGGAAAAGCAAAAGCAAGGACCCCCCGGAGGAGGCTAACGTAGATGGCGTGCTTCATCAAATCCACGCTGACAGAATTAGATACATCAGAACTGAAATCAGTTACAAAAAGCAAGCACTATACACACCGACGAAGACGAGAGATTCCAGCACACATCTTGCTTGTTTGATGTATCTTCCCAACACATACGCGCTTCAGACTCCTTCCCGAGGGTCCCGCTGACGAATCCCGGAAGACGCACGGCGGTGAAACAAAAATCAATATTCAACGGTTTGCCGCATCTAGCAAACATTACACAATGTTTGCGGGCAAATATAAACCCACTGCCTGGGGGCCACCCCTGGGGACACACTCGAACCGCTGTTGAGGGTCCCGCGCCCCCGGTAAGAGGAAAGCACACATAACGGTGAAACAGAGGGAGCGGGACGATACGATTGCGCTTCCGTGATGCTTTCCTTTCGTTCGCTATCTTGAGATGTTTTTTTTGTCTCTCTCTCTCTCTCTCTCTCTCTCTCTCTCTCTCTCTCTCTCTCTCTCTCTCTTTCTCTCACTCTCTAATCTGGAAACGTCTCTAGATAGCATGACAACGAGAGCGTCTAGAAGAAGTTGAAGCCTGTAGCGCACTAGACGGCGTGGTCGCGAGATCGCCAATTCCGATCTAAAATCGTTTGTCACCACGTTAAAAAAGGGGATGTCGTGCAACACACGGTGGAGGCGTGTTGATGACACAGTTGCTAATGGTTACTAATGAGTTAGTCTAGGCCGGGAGTGCTAATGTTGAGTCTCACTCACTGTAAACTTCTAGCGCTGGCACAAAGGTACATTCGCCACCCATTTGCTATGTTACCATGGAAATACAGGGTGTCTTCTAAATTGGTTAATTTGACCCGGTTACAGAGCCACGTGGAATAACTCCAAAAACGAGTTTCTTTTTAATGTCTAAACTCCAATGTGCGCCTCCAAATACACTATGCATATCAAAAGAGTCCTTTAGCCAATACCGGAAGTCAAAGTGACACTATTTCCGTACTTATTATAGAATTGATCCTGAACCCATATGCGTAATTCATACCATTCTTGAAACCCCCTGGCCAAACCTAGAATAGAAAGAATAAAGGACCTGGAATTGATCTTCAATTCATACTATTCCTGATCTTCAACCAATACCGTACTAATTCAGAAACTCGTCCCAAACACACATTCGGCTCTGGAACAGGTTCAAAACAATACCGGTCTTAGAACTCCTCCCAAACCCATACAAGTCCTACCCATACAAGACAATGCTCTCTTTTTTTCTGGACCAAAAACTGTCTGACCTCTATCCAGGACCATACCTGTCCAGGCAACAGATTCCACTGCCATTAATATCAATGAACCATATCCGAAGGCATTTTTGTTAATAATTCGGCATAGACATTCAGTATCGGAAAATTAGCGAGTAGCCATAAACTAACAAAAGTAATGTTATCCCTGACTAGAATTTATTTAAAGGAGAAATACCAAAGACTGCTCATCTGCATAACGTTTACTTTCCTTAAATGGCGCCCGCATTGATTTGGCACTATACATGTTGCGTGCTCTAAGTTCAACGCATGCCCTATCCGGCTCGAAGGACCAAAAAGAGCAAGAAGTGCTGGAAAGACCGGATACAGCAGCCACTTTAATGAGTGATGCCTAAATGTTCTGCCAATGCGGATAATGATGCTTTACGTTGCCAGCAGCAGCAAAAGCAGCAGCTCTGCGGATAACGGTGCCCCCGGTTTGCGGCAATCGAGATTGTGACCTCCACCAGGTGGCGCAACAGCACAACAACAGCACCAAAATCAGCAAGCCGGTCTGTGGCGCACGTCGCATTTTATTGACATATATTTAAAACTTACCCAACAGCTGGTACGCAAACAAAGCTCTTATGTAGACTTGCTGGACCGCGGTACGTCCGATCCGTCCAATTGGATTTGGCCAAATGTTATTAAAAACGGCTCCGTTTTAGCAAGCGCCACACCCTCCAAACATTTCACGGCCACACGTGAGCACCGCCGGACCGTGCCCCAATCCCCCCCCAAGCAAAGGAGGAAGCCACTCCAAAACGCTAATTTCCCTACCAAACTGTGATCAATTTTGCAAACAAAACGTGACAGAAAAGTCTTACCGTTCGCTGTTACTGAAATGGACGGCACGGGCAGAACGTGTGCATGCGGCGCCTGCGCCTGCAGTTATTTGACTGATATGTTGGCGGGGAGTGGTTTTAATCAACAGGGCAGACGGCAGACAACGGATGATTCTACCGGCTGCTGGTGGGATGTAAATTTAATCAAAATCATATTATCATATTCACCGATTTAGTGCCATTTAACACACAGACAGGGGCGGAGACTGATGCTGGGCTGGGCAGGGCATCCAAACACGGTACTTAACACAACCGAATGCGTGATGTTCAATTATCGACCCACGTGGTACGGTGTACGCATGCGTTTAGCATGTTCTTAATTTATTAAAAAATTGTCCGAATGCTTTTTGTTCAGCTACTTCAACATGTTTCAAGTGTTTGACAAACAGGGAAGTTTTTGGGATAAAAACAAGTATCAACATCTTTCCATCTTGAGCTCAAGTGCAATGACCCATTGAGCAATTTGAAAATTCCGTTAAAATAAACGCTTTATTGATAAGGGGAACTTACATTCCCTACGTGAGCGTATTTATTTGTCATTGATAAGGAAAAGTAAATACGGCCAGTGCACTACTGCTTAACCCTGGCGGCGTGAGTGTGTTACTGTCTATAAATACTTTTGATGCAATACTTTCTTGTAAAAAGAAACATCTTTTTTCCTATTTGTTTTGTTATTACCTCAATGAGGAAAGGGCTACGCCGTATCGGACGTTCTTTGCTTGCTATTGCCGTCAGTGCAACAATTGATGTTGCTTCGTTTCTTTCTCTCCCTTTCGCTCTTTCGCTATCTCTTGCGCTCTCTCCGTAAAGAAAATTACGCATTCCACACAAAGCCTACTGCGCCGCCGACTGGTCGGACAACTTCGCATTAGCCAATAACGTTGATTGTGGGCCAATTATGGCGGTGCGCAGCGCGGCCATGTGCTCGGAGCAGCTTCACCCCACCATCCCGAAAAGGTCGACGGACGCAGCGGACTGGCCATCCCAGCCCCCCCCCCCCCCCTCACCCTCCTTGATAATTACATCGCGTCGAACATTGCCCATTCCGTTATCCTTTTCATCGTCCGCCCGCCACTAGCCAACAGACATTGGTACGGGCACGGGACAACGTGTTTTGTAAGTTAAGTCAGTCAGTTTTGAAAGAGCAAGCCGCTTTGGAGCAGCGTTTTTTTTGTTCTTTTTGTTGCTGTGTCTTATCAGCAGCTACCTGGTCTAAAATAAACAAAACCAATCGTTTTTGGTGCGTATGTGTAGACGTCTTTCTGTATGTGTGCTTTGTTTTTGTGTTGAAAAGGGGATCGTCTGCTCGGCAAGATTTCCGATAGGTCCACGAAAATGGTGTCGTCTTATCGGGAGGCCCCCCTCCTAGTGAATGATGTTCACGTGTTGTCCTTTTGCACACGTCCTGTCATATCGCCATGCACCGATATCGGTCATCTGTGTTATACCGAAACCGTTACACCAAACCATCGCCCGAGAGATGCACGATTTGGAGCTGTGATAAACGGTACACATTGATTGTTCCTTATCGTGTCTAGCCGGCAGCTGTCAAGACAATCATTATTCTCGACTGCACGGCTGAGTGTCGATTGTCGGCATTGTTCTTTGCAATTTCTTTATTTAAATGAGAAGCTTTAAGCGCCACCGGACAAAAAGGGCACAACAGTTTGTCTATCAAACCTATCGATGTATTAATTCTGAGGTGCTAGCTTCTCCAAACTTCTTCTTCGTACGTCCTGATAACCCAACTACAGATCACTCAGTATGGTATTTGCTATCTGCTGATTAAATTTTGCTTCTTTCCTCCCATCACAGGCAATATCTTCTTTTAAGGTCCTTAATAATACATACACATACACTCATAGCAGCTGCTTAGATCCTCTGGAATTAGTTGCTAATATTTTGAGTCTGCTATCAGGCTGTATGGTCTCTTCGGAACGTTTAACTCGGAGCTGGTCAGTTACATACAGGACAGCTATTTAGAGCCTCAGAACTCTTTCCGCAATATCTACATATTTCTGTAGAACCTCATGTACCATGCAATAGTGGAACATAAGTAATGTTCTACACAATATTAGAAAGAAAGAAAAGTGTAAACCGATTCAAACAACTTTGGGGAAACACTCAACTAATAAGCATGTTAAGTCGATGACTTATCGAGAATTTCGAACCTTTGATGTTCCAATAAATAAATAGCATACGCTCATGCGCTTTTAAATGATAAAATGTTTCATGATCTCACGGAAAGGGGCCTGTCAACTCGCACGACCTAACAACATACCGGCTTGTGTTTAAACTGTGGATGAACCGTGTAGGTACCTCCGTGGTTAGGACTGCCTATCCTGCTAAGGTTAACTGTAATAAGTCGCTGATAGCCAACACCATTTAGTGATTAAAGGTAGGCCAAGACTATGTTTCGGCTGATGCGACTAAAATGAGAAGTATAACAAAAAGAAGCTTTCTACACCGGATCCTTTCAATACTTTTGAGCTTCTAACCAGGAGCAATTGGGGAAATTCCATCAAGTAAGCTAGATATGTCAAAAGAATGATGTCAAACTATCCAGCCTGATGCCCACAGTTGGGGTAGAATAGTTTATTTAAATTGGAAGTAAATATTCCGAAAAATGTAGCAGTAAATTGCTCTCAAAAAGCTGTCCTTCCTTTCACAAGCAATATGTGCAAATGCAATTACTAATCGAATAAAACCAAAGGCAAACAACGGACTGGCCAACACTCTACACATGTCAGAATTGCTCACGCGTCTTCGGTGCACATGTACGGAGCGGAGCTTTACCATAATCGCAACGCCGCACAGAAAAATCAATTTCAAACCAACCTGCACCCAAAGCAGCCTGCGACAAAAAAGCCTATCTCCATGCGACCGGCCATTTACTTGCCGGTTGCTGATCGGGTGGGAAGGAAGATGTTGCGGCTGTTGCGCTGCTTCGGGAACTTCCCAAATCCTACAGCGAAACAGCAGAGCCATGTGTTTCGCAGGATCAATAAAAACATTCTCGATTCTACCACCATGCTGTCTCGGCGGTGGCGGTGTAGTTTTTCGCGAAGCGCCTGCCAGTTCGTCGGTACAGCTCGAGGGTGTTACTGGACACTAATGATCAGCAATTAAGTCCTCATTTTCAAGCGGCTCGTTACTCAGGAGGGAGCAGAAACATAATTCAAATGGCATACAAAATTGCTCTCCGGACATCCACACGTCTAGAGAGATTCTCCGCTGCAATCCGCTTCATTGAAGCAACCATTGCTTGCCCAATTATTGACAATTGTGAAACGTCATCTTGACTCGGGGGCCTGCGTGTTCCCGTCCCGTGTCGTTGTTCACATGCAGTCCCGTTTTTTTTTTTGGTATCAACATGCTTGTTTCTATCTACAATGAAATGTAACGCACTTACACGTCCTCAATCAGCAGCTGGCGCGTACCAAAGGACACCTTCGGGCGTTGATGTTTTGATGACTCTGTGTGTCTAAGGAATGCTTGGTATCCTTCCGAAACGTTGCTCCACGTCAAACTGTGCAGACCACCATCGAAGCAGACGAACGCGCTCGGGGAAGCAATAACAATTCCACTACAAACAGACACTCACACATACACACACTGATGATGATGACACTCCGTTTTCTTTATCTTCCCTTTTTTTGGTAAAACCCCGTTGTGGCCTTCACTGGCAAAGACGGGATGGAGTGATTAGCGGGACCAGGAAGTAAACTATATCGCGAGAGGAACAAGAAAACAATGCACCAAAAAAACACACACCCGTGCGGGGGTGGGCAGGAGATCTGTGCAGCCTAGGGAATCGAATGCACTTTTCTTCCTGCTTTGCACACAGGTTGACGCACTTGACACAGCACACACTATTGCACACTATCTCCACATACACGCACACGGGCGCACGCACCAGGTACGAAAACAACAATACTGCAAACAGCGCAGCAGGCGAAGAAAACACGCACACGCACACACACACAGCTGCAGCGCTGAGGACGACTGCAGCAGCACTAGCGAGTGAAGACAAGGAGCAGCCTTTTTCCGATCTGGAAGAAGTTGGCCCTCTTGGCAGATTCTGGACAGTCTGCACCTGCGTTTTGAGGGTCGGGGACGTGCTTACTGTTTACATTTTTCTTTCACCAGTGCCACACTGCTTACTTCAATTGGTGTCTGACTCTGCGCCTACTGGTTACCTATCGTTGCTGGACGTTTCCCGTTTTTTTTTTTTGTAGCACCTTCTATTTTCGCCTATGTTTTTCCACAGCAGCAGCCCAACTGAACGCACGAGCACCCTTGGGTCTGTGAGCTTTCCTGCCCGTCGGTTTTACTTGATTCTGTTCCTCTGTACCGTTTCCGCCGATTGTTACTTGTGCTTGCCGAACTATTTTCCACGAGCCGCGCCGTTCCGGTGTTTCCGTCGGACACTACACCGTCGCAGAAAGAAGGAAGGAACCGGTCTGTTTTGTCTCGGGACGGTGGTCGCTTGTTTTTTCCCCGTTGTATAGCTGCCATCACCCGCGCCGATCTGCTTGCGCCCTACTCCAGCGGATTCGCCCTTGCCTCTTTCGGAAAGCTTGCCGACCGGCTGGTAGCTAGAGGGAGACAACCGTATGTTTCGTGCGTCTCCCAGGCACCTGCGATGCGTGTCATGCCGCTCCACGAGCTGCTTGCTACTTACAGTGCCCACCGTAATTAAAGCGCCACTTGCTTTGTGTGCTTCGCGCCAACACGAGTCGTATGATGCTCGCACACAAACCAATCTGTGCTTTATTCATAATTTTTGACAATTCTGGGAAAATGTGCTGAATTTTAGAATGAATATAGATAATTACTGAACAATTTAAGCACTGAAAAGTTAGGTGTCATGCTACAGGGACGCTCTGTAGAGAAGGAGACGGATGCTCCTATTGCTGTTTCCATCCCTTCGATCTGTTGTCTCAGTCCCGTTGCGTGCAAAAGCACTGACTCCACAATGCAGCATGTTGTGGCAACTTGTGCTAAATGGAGATATTTTTCGTACTAAATGAAAATCTGTTTTAAAATTAATGGACTTAAATAAGTGAATAATTTAAACAAAACAAAAAGATAAAAAGCCAACGATGTGAGCTAAATCATAGAATCATTTTCAAAAAATGTTTTAGAACCAACGACGATGGCTGGAACAGGATGCGAACCAACTACGGCCATGAGTGAATAATAACATTTGTTGAAGCACGTTCCAAATTGTAGAGAGAAAGCGTTTGACGCATACGAAGCTGAAGCTCAAGTTTAAAAATAAATTTAAGGATGATTTTCATCAATATTCGTCAACCAAAAAATTTAAAAATAACTGTTTTAATATCCTTTATGCTTAGTCACTCATTTTTACTGTCTTTTTTACGACCAATTATTAGGTAGAGCAATTAAGGTCATAAATAAGTTTTAATTTAATAGGAAAACATATGTTTCACTTAGGGAAAGCGTACAACTCTCGCAAATTGCATAAAATGAAATCTTTCACTTCTAAATTTGTGGTACGCAATAAACGCAAATTAAAAAGTTTTTAAAATATAAAAACGGTAAAACAATATTCTTTGTTTGGAATATAATATGCTGTTTGTCGATACATATTATATGGTAAATAGTGTAAAAGCACAAAATTAAGCGAATTAAACGGGCCATTCCGATAAACACACATGTAAGTCATGTAAATACTACTTACCCTCTTTGTTTCTGATGTTATCGACCAGTATCAATATAATAGTACAGGATAGCAAATATAGGACAAATCCAGAGTATTAACAATGATGTCTCTAAAAGAGCAATTAACAATGAATTTATCTAATTTTTCGATTCGGAGCAAAATAACAAATCCAACAAGTGGAGCGTCTTTTTTTGGCAGATCAATATTATTTCCCTTTTTGCATTCTTGCGTGTGTGTGGTTGTTATCCCCCCTCTGATGTTGCCATTTCACTCCCCATTTTCCTTTCTAGTATTAAAGTTTCCTTCGCGTTCTGCAGCTACAAAACTCTTCCCGCATTGCTCTTAACCTGAATGGCGAGAAGAATCATCAGGCACCACAGAAGACACGGCAGGAAACAAAACACGCCTCCCAAAAAAAAAACTAATTCGTAAACAAATCTTACTGCTGACGTATTTATATGTATATTATGTGAGCCTGCAAATATGCCTCCCGCGCTCGCACCCATCCATTGATGCGCGGGGCATCCGAGAACGGGCACGGAGCCGATAGACCGAAAGGAATAATTCGAATTCTAAAGAGAGTTAAACACATGAACCTACTGTTGCCCACTGCCCCATCCTCTCCTAGTGCGACTTGTGTGTGTGTGTGTGTGTGTGCGCGCTAGAGCTCGACAAAGTTGGGAGAAAGGGGAGTGGTGGTGCAGAGTTAGAGTTACATTCACACAAGTTCGCACACACACACACACACACACACACACACACACACACACACACACACACAGATATATTTATACATAGTTTTACTAAGGAACCGTAATCAAGGAGCGGAACAAAACTGATGGAGGAACAGTGCGTTGATAGCTGCTGTTTGGATTAGCTCGCTGCAGCACAGCGGTACAAAGGACAGAAAGAGTATCGAACATGTGAGCTAGCAAAACAGAAACCGCTTTTTTAAATCAATTCTAAACATGTTGGGTGTGTGGAGCGTTTTCAACAAGCATCATTACGTTTAGTCTTACACTTCACACATCATGATGCGTCGTTGTGTGTTCGCCGATAGAGAGACCGCCTTGGCCAAAATCCCTCCCCCAATTATGTACGGAACACACGAACACGGCATTCAATTTGGATCTTGGACACACCACAAAAGGATTAATTAATCAAAAAGGGAAACAAAATAAAGATTAGGATGGAAAAAAGCGCCACGACAGCGTTTAGAAAAGCGGCCTTCTATCCCAAAAACAAAGAGTTTACGTTCTCTCACTCTCTCTCTCTCTCTCTCTCTCTCTCTCTCTCTCTCTCTCTCTCTCTCTCTCTCTCTCTCTCTCTCTCTCTCTCTCTCTCTCTCTCTCTCTCTCTACGTTTTGCGATCAAACGGTACAGGGGTTGGGGGGGGGGTTTGCTTCAACGAAACTGTTCCATGGTCGACACTGCCGGCGTTGTTGTCTGCAGGATGGACGAGCTCGGTTCACGGATGCGGTGATCATCGTTCCTCGAGGATTAACGTTTCCTGCGGGTACAGCTTAAGTTCCTTCAGCGTGCTTTCGTGGTTCAGTGTTGTTAACTAAAAGCAGGAAAACGAAAAACGAAATAGTTTTGTCACATGCTGCTCGGTACTACAACCCCTCCCCCCCCCCAAATACGTACGTCTCTGCGAGGCCAGCTTGAGATCACTTTAAACTCGTCGATCAGATAGCCCTCGGCGGTGATATAGTTTAGCAGCAGCTCCAGCGGCGTATCGACGGTAAACTTGCGCTCCAGCATGTCCCCGGCCGGGGTGCGCACCCGGATCTTCGTGATGCTTTCGCCGCTGCCCTGCTGCGGCTCGTCCGGCACCGTGCTGCGGGCCTTCGCCCGTATCAGCTCACGCTTCGCTTCGTTTTCCGCCCGCTCGCTCTCGAGCCGGCGCCGCTCGGTCTGTATCATCATCTCCTTCTGTCGCTTCGCTTCCTGCTTGGCCCGGTCCGCCTCGAGGCTTTCGCGGTACGCCGCGTCCTGCTCGAGCTTTACCTGCTCCCGGGCGAATCGTTCGTTCTCTTCGCGCAGCTCAATCTTCAGCTGCTCGCTGTACATGTCCGAAGCTTCCATCAGCTTGGACAGCAAATCATCCACACCAACATTACCTGATTGGGGAAGGTGATTGAAAGCTTTCGTTAGTGCGTCTGCTGCTTTATAAAAGGAATGATTTATGGGTTTGTTCACACCTACCATAGATCACCTGAAACACTTCGCATTGGCTACGATTTTTCGATATCACAAGAATGGCCGGTAACCGATCGGTCGGGATGTTGCGCACCGTTATTGAGGCCGTCATACCAACGCAGGCCGATATTGATGATAAAAACCTGGTGGGAAAGGAATCAAACTTTATTATCATTCTGCATCTTTCGTCGGCGCAGTCGCAAATTTACTTACATATTTTTGTTACTTTCAAACGACAGGTCCCACCCGTACAGGACGAAATGCTCCAGCAAAATCTGGATGATACTTTCACATGCTAGCAGCTGGCCGCAGAACACGTTCGTGAGCACGCTTCCATCGTGGTGCAGATAGATCGCCAACAGTTTGCGCTGGAGGAGGTCGATTAAGAGAGATCGACGGGATTAAAATTTCATTCCTTTTATTGCTGTCGACATTTTTACTTACATCTCGAGCCGACGGTCGGTGGCAAGCTTCCTTCAGCGCATCCTCCAGGCTGCCCTGGAAGAACATCGGATGCTGCGGACCGTACCGCTCGGCGAAATTCTCCACAAATTGTATGCTGCCGATCGTTTCATCATCCACATTGTCCGGAACTGGAATGGAAATGACGGGCAATAGTCATTAAATATATCACCGCCTATCTTAAATCTATCCATTGTTGCGAGCAACAAGCCCTACCAACCCACAAGTCTACTCCAAACAAAGCCTTTTTACACGTTGACTTATCTGATTCAAATTTCTAAGTTATTGCATCATGCGGAAGGCGTTTGATGGCTTATTTTCGTAATTATTTCATTTATAAACAGAAACATAACATAAATCATCTACATTTCAGCTAAGATTTCTTCGATCCCTTTTGCATAATCCAATAAAATATAATTATTATTACGGACTATGCGATAAAAATTTGGCCAAAATCATAATTCTATACCGCCAAAATGATAAAGACCCAACAAATCAATAAAAGCAATTTAACTGATTCACCCTACGTACTTAAACGCTTCTGCTGATTGATGATCGGCGTTTCGGTGAAGATATCGTCATCGTTGTTGAAGTCGGACGCATCCTCAAACTCTTCGCCGCTGCTTTCCGAGTCGATTGGAATGGCCTGTAAGCTGTCGGCGCTGTGGAAAGGTAGCACAAACACACACACCACACCACGTTGATTATCATATTAGCACTTTTCAAATGCACATATGCACACACACACACACAGACACCCTACCCAAAGTTCATCATATGACGGCTGCTGCTGCTGCTGCTGTGGCTGTTGTTTGCGCTGGTGCCCGCACTGCTGAGCGCGTTCAACAGATGGCTGTTGTTGTTGTTATTATTGTTGTTGTTGTTGTTGTTGTTGCTCGGTTTGTTCATACTGTCGTCGGCCCGCTTGAGCAGCAGATTGTGCTCCTGGCCGACGCCCGATTCCGCCAGCGTGGTGTGGTTGCTGATGTTGCTCGGCCATCCCGACCAGACCTGGTGGCGCACCGGTATATCCGTCACCGTGTACACGTGGTTCTTGATCGACAGTATGTCCTGCTGAGCGGGAAAGTTGAGGTGTAGCAGCTGGTTGCTCGGCTGCACATTGATGTGCAGCACGTACGTCTGCTGACTCGTCGCCGGATGGACATCAACACTGCGGGCCGTAAGATAAGAACGCATGAGTTAGCATTTGTGCACGAATTTCGACTCTCCTCTTCCCACGAACAAAGCAAACACTCACTCGACATCCCCGACGAACCCATCGGACGTAAGGTCGGTCAGCTTCAGGTTCACCTCCTTGCCGACAATGTTGAGCGCCTTCAGCGGCGTACTTGGGTTGGCCGTTTCCCGCTGCTTGCCCGGTTCCCAGCCCTTCAGCGCCTGCCGGCACACCGGGACGCGCGTTTTGTCAAAGATTTTCGCCTTCAGATCACCGACGGTCGCGTGGTTCGATATGCTGATCTGATGCTGCTCGTTCTTAAACGCCACGTTAAACAGCAGCTCGACCGGCTTCGTATCGAGATAGTTGAGTGTACCGGCGCGGATGTCGTGATTGCTGCTGGATCGCGAAGAGGATGCACCTGGAGGAAACACACACACACGAAAAACGGGACATTATTCTTTGCCTTTACACTTTTTATGCATTTTGCTGCGCATCCTTACCAACATCTGAAATGTTAAACGCGGCACCGCTGGCAAGGCCCACGTTCCGCCTGCTGCCGAAGTTAAGCGGCTTCACCGGCGACGAGGGCGCCGTCATCTGCTCCTCCACGTCCGGCAGCTCCTCCAGGAAGTTGAGGTCATTGGAGTACAGGCCCATGTTGCGGCCCCCGCCAAACAGTGCGGACGAGGAGTGGGCCGCACCCGGGCCGCCGCTGCCATTGCTGCTGGCGGCCCGCTCGCTCGCACTGTACGCCGGCGGTACGGTTGCGGCTGGCGTGCTGTGATGATCCGTCGGATCCTGTGGCAGTACGCGCTGTATCGCGTTCTGTGGTGGCGTGCGGAAAGTGACGGATGCGTTAGTATTGGCGAACAGAGGGAAGGTAAGGTAAGACACTCTTACTTACAATCAAATTCCAGTTCGATGCTTCCAGGTGAAATATCGCTTCGGCCACATCGTCGATGGCCGTTATGCTCTGTGAAAGAAAGCAAACGCCAGGGGAAATTTAATTTAAATGGGTAACACACCACAAGAACCAAATGCGCCACACACAGCGGAAGCGGTAAGATGTCCCCTCCCGAGTGTATGTGTGTGTGTGTGTGTGTGGTAAAAATAAACAACGCTGACTCGGCACGCCGAGCGCGAAAGGGGCACAATTTAAGCGCACCGAGAATAAAGACAAAGGCAATGGTGTTGTGGTGGTCCCATTTTGCACCACAATTCCGTACCGCTGTCTTTGTTCAATACCGCCACAGCCGCGGCTCGTGGCGTTTGCACTTACCTGAAAGTCGGCGAGAATTTCGTCCCGATTTTCGGACATCTTACGCACTTTACGCTCCGGGGGAGCCACACCAAGCGGGGGGAGGGGAGGGAGTGAAAACCACCACCAGAAGGCACCACCTACGTTGATTCTGTCGTGCGTATTGCGTGCGTGCGCGTGCCTTTATCGGCCGTTTTTCTAAACTGTAGGACGACGACTACTACTGCTGCTGCTGCTTCTCGTTGCTATGGTGCCACTACTGCCAGGGATCTGCTTCCTTCGACACTGCTGCTGCTGCTGCTGCTGCGGGCCGGTAAAAAAGCCAATAATCCTGTCAACCGAACACAGTCGCCTGTACGCAGGACTGTGTAGCGCCGCTCACTGTACACCCGCCTGGAAGTGAGAGGGAAAAAAGGGCACAGCAAAACAAACCCACAAATTAATCACACTTGCTTAACTCTTGGGTGTGCTATGGAATTTCGCTTAAAGCGAACACAAGACACTGTTCCCTTTTCAAGTGGTGCGCTATTTTGTGTTTTATCGTTTTTGTATGTGTGTGTGTGTGTACATCGTATAGAAGGAACCCCCGAGAACGATCAACAGCCGGACTCGCAGTGACCGCTGCTCGGTATCTCGGTTGCTCGATTGCCAGCGGGTTGCCAAAGGGGTTTATCCAATGACTTTGATTTCTGCTGCATCTCAACTCAAGAGGATGGATGCTCTGCCACACATGTGAGTCCCCAACTACCCCCACAAACACACATCATCCTACAAAGATGGAACCGATAGAGCCAGACATTCAGTCGCTGGCTGTGTCGCAAGTAGTGTGTGCTGTGCGAGTGGTAGAAAACAAGATAGAAAGCAGCAGATTCGCTGCCGCTGTCGAGACGGCGTAAATTGTGGGACGCATTAGCCAGCAGGCGTACGCGTGAAAGAGATGCAGTGACCTTTGGCCACTGGGCCCGCCAGCACGCGGAGAGGGAAGTGAAAATTGGAGCTCAGGGAAGGACACGATGATTTCGCTGCCACTATTACTACGCATCGCGTGTGTGTGTGTGTGTTTCGAAGAGAGCACAATTCTACCCCGGAGGGGGGGGGGGGGGGTAGGAGGAGTGGTTATGGGACTGCATGAAAGGGGGAGGCAGCACGGGAGGGCAGCCAGCAGCCATGAGGCAATTGTAATGGAAATTGTTGTCTCACTCTCAACCCACCCCGAACACCCCGCTCCCCACACCTTTTTCCATTCATCCTCACCCACCATCGCACTCCCCTCTCACCCACCACCAACAAGTACTGAGGAACGATTTTGTTTTTCCGTTTCTATTTAGGGGAATGAAGATGTGTTTTGCTGTGCTTAGTAGTGTACTGCTCATACTACATCACCTCTCTCTCTCTCTCTCTTTCGCTCACACACACACACACTCACTGTCTTGCTCTTGCTCGCCAAGTGTATAAAACCAAAATGATCGAAGCACGCGGATTTTGTGACACGAAAAGATTCGCTTCTCACTGTTCGTTGTTTCTTTTTTTGTTGCGCGGCCCTTTGTTTGTGGTGGGGTTGTACAGACACCTCCGCTTTGTACTTCCTCACTGCTACCTTGACAGTGTGCAAGGTGTAAAATGGGAAGAAGACGAAGAAGAAGAAGAAGAAGAAGGGTGCTGTGGGAAGGGGGGAGGTTGGGTGGTTGATTTTTCACGTTGTTTGTGCCTCACAATACACGAGATCATTACGTCTCTCGGTGGAGCTGTTTGACTGCCTCTTCTCACTCACACTCACACATGCACACACACAGGCACAGAGAGGGCTCTTCTTTGTAGTAGCGCACTGTAATTGCTGTCTCGCTTCCACCCTTCCGCTGTTTTTCCTGACTGGCCTGGCCTGAAGTTACAGCACAAAAACAGCTTAACTGCCTTTGACGGAGACACCGTCGTTGTTACCTTTTGTTACCTTTTGCTTAAGATTTCCCTTTTCTCCTCCTCAACCACTCGCTCTTCTCCCACTCTTTACCTCTCTCTCTCTCTCTCTCTCTCTCTCTAGCTCAGCTGGTCGCAACACCCCTGTGCAAACATGCCGTTTCCCCGTATTGCCGTACTGCCACTTCCTCCTCTGAAGACCCTACGCTTCAGCTGAACCACCCTTTCGAAACCGAAAGACTGGACACCAAATCACAATGAAAACGCCTGTACACAAACACACCAACGATGGAGAATGCAAAACGTTGTGTCAAACAAAAAAAAGGGAACGCAAAGAGGAACGAATGATTTTACCAGCTCGTCGTCGTCGTCGTCGTTGTTGTTTGTGGGGGCTAATGGTGCTGCTCACACACTCTCACACACCCTGCCCGTGTGTGTCTATTGCTCTGCGCGAGCTGCTACTGCTGCTGCTGCTACTGCGATGAAACGGCACAACGGCGACGTCGTAGAGAGCTGGGGCAGAGTTCGATGAAGGGAGCGCACACGCATGCACACACACAAACACACAGAGACACACACACACACAAACGCAAACACGCACAGTGCCCAGTCCCGACACGGACGATGACGGACGGAAAATAATAAACGAAAAGCTTCACCAACTTCCGCACGGGTTTGCGGACGGTGCGTGGCTTGATTCTATGTATCACTAGCCTCACTTCCGCGATCCGTCTGTCTTCAGTTGGTGTCACAATATCGCACGATAAAGAACTCGTCCGTCATGCCCGTTCATGTGTGTTACACGGTTTTTGCTCTGACTCACACACAGGCGCACGCAAGCACACACGCGCACACAGAATAGGCTGAAATGACAATACGCTTTTTGCGATGGTTCGTGCTGTCTCTTTCTTTGGGTACCGTAGCCACTGACAGCAACACACAGGTTTGACGTTTAGCTGCCCGGCGGATAACGGCAGCAGCACGTGTTCAGCCGAGCGGTTTGAATTTCAATTGATGAATTGAATTTAATTAATTTCTACCATTTCAACAGTGCGATCGTATATTTGGCGTTATAACGCTTAGAGCTGCTGTTTTATACCATACATACTATGTTACAGAGATTTTTTAACTTACACAAACAGAACAGAATAATTTCTGGGACATTTTCCCCAAATAGCCAGCTCGATCTCCATAGCTGATTTGGGGCTGTCAGCCCCAGCTAATTTTGGCATGCTAAAGATCGCTGCTTGAATTCGCCTTTTGCAATAGATAAACAGCATCAAAGTTCCAGGTGGTCCTTCTAAATAGCGTCTAAGCAGCTTCCTTGTGCCACGGTGCCAGGGATTTTTTTTTTGTGTTTTACTTTCAAGCAAGCGTCATCAATGAAATAACCCAAATAGCAAGAATTGCTTAAGCAGCTCATTTTGGCACGCTAAAGATCGCTGCTCTAATTCGCCTTTTGCAGTAGATAAACAGCATCAAAGTTCTATGTGGGTCTTTCAAACAGCGCCTAAGCAGCTTCCTTATGCCACGATGCCAGGGATTATTTTTCTTTGTGTTTTATTTTCAAGCAAGCGTCATCGATGAAATAAACAACAAGATTTTTTTCGTTTAAACACATGTGTATATTTTTAAATCCTTTGTATTGATGAATTACACAAAATTTTACACAATTTACTGATAATTCACAATCACTTCGTTCAATATTCATTCTTCAATTAACGAATCTAACTTGTGCAGCAGCAATGAGATTATTGCCGGCGTCCGTCTTTGACACTTTGACAAGAGCCACCTTGAACCCATGTCATGCATAAAAAAGCTATAAAGTTCCACCAAGTTCGGTACGCTTTCTTAACAAGCCTTCAAGTTCCACCATGAACCCTACACATAGTGCTAATCAGCCGCAAAGTTCCAAAAAGTACCTGTGGTATGTGAGAGTAGCAGTGTGGGTGTGCGGGCAGTAGGAGGTTGGACGGAATAAAGAGCAGACGTGTGTTACTGTAGTTCCGGTGTTTTCGATGGGATATCACATTGGCGATCCTGCCATGATGAATAGAAGCGCTCCTAGGTTGAAGAAAATAAGGAGTGATAAAAAAAAAAAAAAAAGAAAAAAAAAAAGGAGAGGAAGGATAAAAACAGGCGATATAAAGGATAAACAGAGTGGTAGCCGAGTTTAGCTCATGGCCCCTCGAAGAAAATGTATACGCGAGTGGTAGCCGAGTTCAGCTCATGGCCCCTCGAAGAATGTGTAAGCCAGAGTGGTAGCCGAGTTTAGCTCATGGCCCCTCCAAGAAAGTGTAAGCCAGAGTGGTAGCCGAGTTTAGCTCATGGCCCCTCGAAGAAAATGTATACGGGGGTGTTAGCCGAGTTTAGCTCATGGCCCCTCGAAGAAAGTGTAAGCCAGAGTGGTAGCCGAGTTTAGCTCATGGCCCCTCGAAGGAAATGTATACGCGGGTGGTAGCCGAATTCAGCTCGGCTGAAAAAAAAAAAAATAAAATAAAGCGGTATATCGTTTTTTTTTTGTTTCGCGTTCTTCTTCTTCTTCTTTTTCTTATTTATTTCAGCCAGCAGAACCCGGCTGACCGGTCTGGTACAGCTGCCCGATATTCAACAATAACAATTCTATGGAATACAATGGATGGTCGGTCACTGGTTTGCTTAGATGGATTCAACCGAACCCGGCTGTTGTCCGGCGTGATGGCGTGCCGTCCAAGATTTGGCAAAAACAATTCCATGGAATTCAATGCCATGGTAAACAAGTGTGATTGTATAAGTGACGATCGCACACATAGCATTGCAACGGGTGGGCTGGTGGCAACCTGAGCTATCAGGATCAGTCGCTTTTGGTGTAGCAAGCGGACAGCATCGTCACACAACAAGCACGGAAGTGGTTTAGAAAGATGGCAGGTTGGACAGTTGAGAACAATTTGGAGTGTGCCCTGGAAGTGCGTAGTGAGAGCAAGGAAAAAGATTACAAGGGGGATTTTTTGGCCGGTTCTTGGCCGCTTAAACCATTTTCGGAAGAGCTTCCTATCCACGAGCGGAAAGCAGAGTGGGCGCGTTTTAAAGGACAATATGAGAGAATACCCAAGTGCCACAAATCCCCTAAAAGACCACTAAACGGCTTCTAAATGACTCAAGCTCTCTACCTAAACGGAATATAGAAAGACTTCGTTTAGCAGACGCCAAACGACTCATGCATTCTAAAAATAGCAAAAAAGCTGGTGGCGCTATCTGTTGGTGGGATACCCCAACCAGTTGAGCTTCATCGCTTGGAGGAGAGCTTTCTCATTTCCTCTGTACTGTTGTATGGTTTCGCATTGAAGTTATGCATCGCTAGAACTAGAACGGCGATACGATTGTTTAAATACTAAACTCCAACGGAAACCACCAGCACTGAAGCAAGTGAGATTTGAGCAATGGTCATTGGTGTTGATACCCACGTATCTAACCACACGACCATTTATATAGATTTTTGCTCAGAAAGTTAGAAGGCTATATAGGTCATAATAAAATGCAACTTGTCGAAACACATTGCAAGAAAAGGATAGCAATATAATGATGAGTTGTAATACGCCATCTATTGATCAAACCAATGAAGCTGTGGAGCTTTCATTTTTTTCTATGGATATTCAATTTTCCAGTCGTTTAAGCTTAATCTGTGGCGCTTGGGTAGTGATGTGTAAAGGAAAAGTGAATTCGGAAATGAAGTTGATAGCTTTGAAAGTATTTGCTGGAAGCTATCTGCTAAACATTATAGAAATGCAAGAAAGACGAGTGAAAAGTGGTGAAGGGGACGTGTATACAGAAACAGTGAAAGGGGTAGACGATTTTTTCAACGGCATATGTGATGAGGGAAAAGAAAGGATGAAGCTGAGAGAAATGAAAATGGAAGCTGATGAAACATTTGGTGATTGGGTGTTAAGATTAGAAGCTCAAGTGAAATTCTGTGGTCTGCCAGAAGAACAGAAAACTGAAGAGTTAGTGCAAGCTGTGTTGCGACGTTCGGTTCCCCAGATTGCCGAAAAATTGTTTGAAATGGCAGATTTATTTGGGAATGAATTGGACAAATTAGTAAAGCATGGTAAACACCTTGATTTCGTAAGAATGGAAAAGAGAGAGATAGAACAAAAGCTTGCCAAAAGCACGACAAAAGAATTTACAGATAGCGATAATTATGTAGCGGCAGTGACTTCGTGGAGAACGAAAAGGGAACGATATGAGCCGTACGAACAACAACAAAACAAGAGACTATCGGGAATGCATCCAAACGGTTTTCGGAACACGTATAATAAGGGAGCAACGAAATGCTCAAAGTGTGACAAAATACATGGCTGGGGGAAGTGTGGAGCATCCAGATCAAAATGCTTCCGGTGCGGTGCCATAGGACATCTGGCAATTTGTTGCAGAACCAGATTGGGATCAAATCGATTTCCAAATGTGGTGAAGAAGCAGACCGAGGACATTAATCAGGTGGTAATAGGAGACCCCGCTGCAGAACGGTACCAAAAAAAAAAATAAATAAATAAATAAATAAAATAACAAAAAAAAAAAAAACTTATTATCATGCTATATATGTATATGTGTATATGTGTATGTGTGTATGTGTGTATGTATGTGTGTATGTATGTATGTGTGTATATATGTATGTATATATATATATAGCAAGCTGAAATTGCTCGCAGTCAAAAGTTCATGAGTGTGTGGGCAAAAGTGTATTTTTGATTCACTTATCTTATTTATTTCGTTTTATTTTAATTTACTTTAACAGTTTTCCGACGAACGAGGA
The DNA here is from genome assembly GCF_017562075.2 of Anopheles merus. Lineage (NCBI taxonomy): Eukaryota > Metazoa > Arthropoda > Insecta > Diptera > Culicidae > Anopheles > Anopheles merus. The sequence continues at coordinate 35,323,042 of NC_054083.1, forward strand.
AGGCATGCAGTAACCGACGATCCAAGGCGCATTAACTGCATGATCGGAAATGTGCCTATCATTTTCTTACTAGATACTGGGGCATCGGTGAACACTGTTACTGCTGAGAGTTGGTGGCAAATAAGGACACACGCCCAGTCGAGTGTGCGTGAATGGCAGCCACACCCTGAAACAACGCTGCGGAGTTATGCGAATAGTGCAGTTTTGGACGTAGAATGCTCATTTAAAGCAATAATATGTGCAGGTGGAACTAATAGAACTATGGCAAAATTTTTTGTGGTAAAGGGAGCTGAAATATCCCTGTTAAGTTTTAACACAGCAGTCAGCTTAGGTTTAGTATGCATAGGACCTGGAAAGCATTATATGTTGCGTAACAAAACACAAGAGACGACAGTAAAGGATACATTTCCTAAATTGAATATTGGTGCGGTGAAATTTAGAATAGACAAAACAGTCACACCCAAACAAATAATACGTTATAATATACCTAAAGCATTTGAGAGAGCCGTGAATGAGAGACTAGAGGAAATGGAGCTTAACGGTATCATTGAGTATGTAGACAGCGAGGATGCGGAAATATCTTTTGTGTCACCTATGGTGCTAGTGCCGAAAGGAAATAAGGACTTTAGAATTGTTATTGATTATAGAGAAGCGAATAAGGCTATCATACGAGATCCGTACCCCATGCCATCATTAGAAAGAATTTGGACTGATATCCCCAACAACGATGGAAAGATTTTGTTTTCTAAGATAGATTTGAAAGACGCATACTTTCACATAGAATTACATAGTGAGGTGCGCCATTTGACTGCGTTTATGACGATGAATGGATTAATGCGGTTCAAGAGATTACCTTTCGGGCTATCTTGTGCACCGGAGATTTTTCAAAAAGAGATGGAGAAAGTTTTCAGAAATTGCAAAAATGTTCTTATATACCTAGATGATATTTTGATGTACGGTAAATCGTTGAAAGAACTAAAGGAAATAGAAAATATGGTTAGGGAAGTTATTAAAAAAAATGGACTTACCATTAACGAAGAAAAATCGTGTTATGGTCAGGAAAAAGTGAATTTCTTAGGATTAACACTAGATGGAGAAGGAATATTACCGATGAGGGAAAAAATGACAGCCATTCAAAATTTTGACAGACCTAAGGACGCAGGTGAACTTAGAAGTTTTTTAGGAATGTTGACTTTTATTGGCCCATTTATCAGAGACTTTTCACATAAAACTAAGCCGTTGAGGGATTTGATAAAAAGAGATAAATTTAAATGGGAAGAGATGCATCAAAATACGTTTGAAGAATTGAAAAAGGTTGCTATGGAAGACCTTATCAAAAGGGGTTATTTCAATGAAAAGGATAGGATCATACTATATACTGATGCATCACCTTGGGGCTTGGGAGCAATTTTAGCCCAAGAAAAATTGAGCACGTCCGAAATGCGTATTATCGCATGTGCATCCAAAGGATTGACGGAGACGGAAAGCCGCTATCCGCAACTGCATAGGGAGGCTTTGGCCATAGTTTGGGCTATGGAACGATTTGCTTACTATCTATTAGGAAGGAAATTTTTGTTGCGATCAGATAGTGAAGCGTTGAAATTTATGATTAAACCGGCTAAACAGAAAGATATAGGAAAGAGGATTATGTCCAGGGCAGAAGGATGGTTCATCAGACTGGACCATTATGATTTTGATTTCGAACACGTTCCGGGAAACGAGAACATAGCCGATACTGCGTCTAGGCTGTGCAGATCTAAAGAGGATTACCAATTTGGGGTTGCTAAGGAGCCTCACGAACTATGTTTGGTTACTGCGTGCGTAAACCAGGTTAATGAAACACTATTGGCGTTAACCACGGAAGAAGTAGGAAAGGAATTAGAAAAAGATGTTATATTAAACAAGGTTATTGCTTGGTTAGATAAAGAAAATGAATGGCCACAAGAAATTGCAAGGTATAAAGCGTTTCAGAGGGAGCTGTATGTGGAAAACGGTTTCCTATTTAAACAAGAAAAGATGGTCCTCCCGCATATACTTAGGAACCGAGCGTTAACATTAGCTCATAGAAGCCACCCTGGCATGTCCACGATGAAAAATGTTCTGAGAACGGGACTTTGGTGGCCCGGTATGGACAAAGAGATTGAAGCTTTTGTTAGAAGCTGCCCAGAATGTCAGCTAGTGAAAACGACAAATACGGCGGTACCTATAGAATTAACGGAGCTACCGGAGAATCCATGGGATTATGTGTCAATGGATATTTCATCTACCACAGATAATGTTAAAACATTGGTGCTTACAGATAATTACTCGCGATTTCTGATAGCCGTCCCTCTAGAGCGAACGGATGCGAATAGTACACAAAAAGCATTGAACAGGATATTTTTAACATACTATGTACCTAAGAAATTAAAAGCAGATAATGGACCCCCGTTTAATGCGGTAGATTTCAAAAGATGGTTAGCAGATGTATGGGGGATAAAACTCATAAATAGCACGCCTCTAAATCCTACCGAAAATGGGTTAGTTGAGCGTGGAATGCAAGGTATAAATAAGATTGCAGCCATTGCACGGTTAGAAAAAAAATGCTGGAAACAGGCCCTTGCGGAATATGTAGCGGATTATAACTCATGGCCGCACCATGTAACTAAAATAGCACCAGCCGAACTAATGTTTGGTAGAGCTATTAGGCATAGGTTACCAAACCCAAAAACGGATACTAGACAAGCGAACGATGATGAATTACGAGACAGGGATAAAATGGCGAAATTTCAGCGCAATCAAAGAGAGGATACAAGGCGTGGAGCTAGGCCTCTTAGCATTAAACCTGGGGATACGGTTTTAGTTAGAAATCAAAAAGCAGATAAGACAGACTCATCGTACAAAAAAGAATTGCATGAGGTACTTAAAATTTGTGGTGCTGGCAGGGTAACGGTGAAGGAAAAAAAATCAGGAAAATTTACGATCGTAATGTAAAGCACATAAAAAAATTTTTCATGCGAAAAGCGGAAGAAGGGTTGACAAGTGGTAGTAGTAGTTCGGAGGAAGTAGCAGGGCTAGTGAAAGAACGACAGGCTAGGCTGATTAAAAAACCAAAACGATTAATCGAATATTAAAGAATTTGTAGCCTTATTCCTCAAGGGGAGGATGTGGTATGTGAGAGTAGCAGTGTGGGTGTGCGGGCAGTAGGAGGTTGGACGGAATAAAGAGCAGACGTGTGTTACTGTAGTTCCGGTGTTTTCGATGGGATATCACAGTACCATGTGCCTGTTAAAAAGCTCCATAGTTCTGCAAAGTACCGTCTATCTCTTAATCAGCCACAAAGTACGACATCGGAACGATTTTTCGTTAAACAGCCCTAAATCAGCTATAAAGTACGAGCTGGCTATTAGGGAAACAACAAGATTTGTTTCGTTTAAGCACATGTGTTTATTATTAAATCCTTTGTATTGACAACATTTCACACAATGTAATGTACAATCAGCTCTGCAATAGGATGGGATCCGAAGCCCCTCGAGGGATAATACAGGCTCTCCCATCCAACTCCTATTCCGACACGTCCTCGTCGTGCAGAGTGGTAACGTCCCAAATAGCCAGCTCGTAGTTTATAGCTGATTTAGGGCTGTTTAACGAAAAATCGTTCCGATCGGCACGCAATCGGTACTTTGCGGAACTATGGAGCTTTTTAACAGGCACATGGTACTTTTTGGAACTTTGCGGCTGATTAGCACTTGAAGGCTCGTTAAGAAAGCGTACCGAACTTGGTGGAATTTTATAGCTTTTTAATGCATGACATCGGTACGAGATGGCTCTTGTCAAAGTGTTAAAGACGGACGCCGGCAATAATCTCATTGCTGCTGCACAAGTTAGATTCGTTAATTGAAGAATGAATATTGAGTGAAGTGATTGTGAATTATCAGTAAGTTGTGTAAAATTTTGTGTAATTCATTAATACAAAAGATTTAAAAATATACATATGTGTTTAAATGAAAAAAATCTTGTTGTTTATTTCATCGATGACGCTTGCTTGAAAAAAAAAACACAAAGAAAAATAATCCCCGGCATCGTGGCATAAGGAAGCTGCTTAGGCGCTGTTTGAAAGACCCACATAGAACTTTGATGCTGTTTATCTACTGCAAAAGGCGAATTAGAGCAGCGATCTTTGGCGTGCCAAAATGAGCTGCTTAAGCAATTCTGGCTATTTGGGGTGTGCCACCACATATCCAAGCTTGGGTACACGGGCTTGATCCAACCCCTTGGGCGGATGGTGGCAAATGGCAAACCTTGAGGGGGGTGGGTATCCCCCCAAATAGCCAAAATTGCTTAAGCAGCCAATTTTGGCATGCTAAAAATCGCTGCTTGAATTCGCCTTTTGCAGTAGATAAACAGCATCCAAGTTCCAGGTGGGTCTTTCAAACAGCGCTTAAGCAGCTTCCTTAAGCCAGGGTACCGGGGACTATTTTTCTTTGTATTTTATTTTCAAGCAAGTGTCATCTATGAAATAAACAACATGATTTGTTTTGTTTGTGTACATGTGTATATTTTTAAATCCTTAATACTCATGAATTATACAAAATGTCACGCAATTTACTGTACAATCGCTATCACTTCACTCAATATTCCTCCTTCAATTAACTTAAATAGGTTGGCCAGCAGCAACGAGATGATTGACGGCGTCAGCTTTGACAATTTGACAAGAGCCACCTTGTACCGATGTCATGGATTAAAAAGGTATAAAGCTCCACCAAGTTCGGTACGCTTTCTTAACAAGCCTTCAAGTTCCACCATGAACCCTGCACATAGTGCTAATCAGCCGTAAAGTTCCAAAAAGTACCATGTGTCTGTTAAAAAGCTCCATAGTTCCGCAAAGTACCATCTATCTCTTAATCAGCCACAAAGTACGACATCGGCACCATTTTTCGTTAAACAGCCCCAAATCAGCTATAAAGTACGAGCTGGCTATTTGGGCCGGGTAACTGGGTTCCTGAACATCACTCCATCCACATCCTGAACATGAAGCAACCGACTACAGAAAGCCAAAGTAATTTTCGAAACGGACCCAACGATACCGACCCTACGCAATGCCCCAGGACTACTCTCAAAATGGGCTCATGGAACGTACGCAATCTAAGCGAAGCCGGATGTTGTATCGTTGTACTTTCACTCTTTATTTTAAATTATTCGTACAACTGCAATTACTATATCTTCGCAATACCAGCAACGTCCGTACTCCGTCACGGTTCGTAGGAGAGAGCCTCGAACTCCCATCTCCTTGCACCAACGTACCTACGATCGAGCCCCGAGCGGCACTCACTACTTTGTCTCCAGGGGTCGGCAACCTATCTTGTCGTATACAACACCGGAGCCTTGAAAAAACTTGATGATGCCCTAGCCACACTGAGCATGGACCTCGTAGCTCTACAAGAGATTCGGTGGCTAGGGAACGGTGTGCACAACAGGCGTGGTAAGCATTGCTACGACATATACTACAGCTGCCACGACCGCCACCGCGTGCTCGGAACGGGGTTTGCCGTAGGTCCCCGGTTGAAACCCGCAATCATGAATTTCAAGGATATAAACGATAGGCTATGCACCCTGCGCATGCGAGGCAAATTCTTTAATATAAGCCTCATAGCCTCATAAACGTTCACGCCCCTACCGAAGATAAAGAGGAAGAGGAGAAGGACCTGTTTTACGGCCGCCTCGCTGGAACCATAGATGCGTGCCCCAGACATGATCGCTTAATCATCCTGGGGGACTTCAAAGCAAAAGTCGGTAGGGAGCCAATGTACCGCCAATACACTGGCTGTCACAGTCTGCATGAGCACAGTAACGATAATAGTATTATATTGGTCCAGTTCGCCGCAGCGAACAATCTGGTTGTTGGAAGTACCAAATTTGCGCGCATAAAAATCCATAAGGTTACATAGGCGCACCCGGATGGAGTAACCCTCAACCAGATCAACCACGTGTTAGTAAGCCGCCGACGACAGTCGAGTCTGTTAAATGTCAGAACATATCGAGGAGCCAATATCGATTCCAATCACTACTTGGTTGGCTTAGTGATACGTTGTAGAATCGCCCGCCCCGACACGCAGCCTCGGCTCAACACGGACTCTCTAAGGGACATAACTGTCCAACAGGAATTCAAAACTGCGAGTCTCTACTACCAGAAAACACATATGAAACTACGAGCGAGAGGTGGAACGCTCTAAAAACAAAAATAATAAACTGTGCAAGAAATATACTCCCACCACGTCGTGGCAACACCAAATCTGGCTGGTTCGACGATGAATGCAGACAAGTGACCGAACGTAAGAATACTGCATACCGAGCAATGCAGCAACGGCATAGAACGCGGGCATGCGCAGAGGAATATTCACGGCTCAGACGCGAAGAGAAACGAGTTCACCGCTCCAAGAAGCATGCTTTGGAAGAGCAAAACATGCAAGAACTCGAGCAAACCAGAGAGGCGTACGGACCGACAAAAAAGTTTTACCAAGCGATAGCAGGTCACCGAAAATAACGTTGTACCTAAGGTAACCTGCTGTTGCAACAAGGATGGAGATCTAGTTATTAGTAACCAGCCAGAGATCCTCTCGCAGTGGGCTCAGTACTTTGATGAATTACTCAACGACCAGTTTAACGAACAGCTAGAAGCGCCACTAGCAGATAGTGTCATGCTACGGCCACCTAGCATAGAAGAAACGCAAAAGGCTATCCGTCGGCTGAAAAATAACAAGGCACCCGGAACCGACGGAATTGCAGCTGAACTGGTCAAGAATGGAGGTGCAAGACTAGAAAACGAGATTCATCAAATCGTTACTGAGGTGTGGGATAGCGAATCGATGCCTTGTGATTGGAATCTCGGCATCATCTACCCCGTATACAAGAAGGGAGACAGGTTGGACTGCAACAACTACAGGGGTATTACGGTGTTGAATACCGCCTATAAAATATTCTCCCTGATCCTTCAGGATCGCCTTGTCCCGCACGTCGAAGAGATAGTTGGAAACTATCAAAAAGGATTCCGAAACGGAAAATCAACCACTGATCAGATCTTCACCATGGGGCAGATCTTGGAGAAGATGACTGAATACAGACACGACACATACCATCTCTTCATTGACTTCCAAGCCGCAAATGATAGCATAGCCAGGGTAAAACTGTACTACGCTATGAGCTCTTTTGGAATCCCGGCCAAACTAATAAGGCTAGTTAGAATGACTATGACCAACGTCACATGCCAGGTGAGGGTGGATGAAAAACTCTCAGGACCTTTTGCTACCACCAAAGGTCTGCGCCAGGGGGACGGGCTTGCTTGTCTCTTATTCAACCTGGCGCTAGAGAGGGCCATCCGTGACTCGAGGGTGGAGACTACGGGAACCATCTTCTATAAGTCAACCCAGATACTGGCATACGCTGAAGATATCATTGGTCTGCGGCTCTCCTATGTAGTAGAAGCCGACCAAGGGATCGAGCAGGCGGCAGAGAGCCTCGGATTGCAGATAAACGAGGCAACGACCAAACTGATGGTGGCAACATCAGCGGGCCCACCAACAAATAATCAGAATCTACGTAGGCGTGACGTGCAGATAGGTGAACGCACTTTTGAAGTCGTCCCACAATTCACCTATCCGGTCTTTCTACAGCCTGAAAAATCAGTTCACCTCAAAGAACCTGTCGCGACGGACGAAGCTGGGACTATATAGTACCTATATAGTACCAGTACTCACATACGCCTCTGAGACATGGACACTGTCCAAATCTGACGAAACCCTCTTAGCCGCGTTCGAGAGGAAGATGCTCAGAAGGATACTTGGCCCCGTATGTGTGGAAGGACAATGGAGGAGCCGCTATAATGACGAGCTATACGAGATGTACGGCGACCTCACTGTCGTGCAGCGTAACAAGCTCGCCAGGCTCCGGTGGGCTGGCCATGTTGTAAGCCGAATTGTTGTTTTTTTACGCAAGGCCACTTTGTGCACGGGACTGTCTTTTTTTTTTATTTGTAGGTCAATTTCGAATACAAAGACTTTACAAGAATACAAACCATACGCAAATATTTGCAGGTATGAAAATTGCGCTCACACATGTGTGGTTTGATTCAAGGTTACAGCAAAGAAGAACGAGCTTTTTTCATGTGTGTGATTTTGCTTACAAAAAGGCCTTTGATATCATTTAAACGCGGCTCGACATCTCAATAATTGAATTATTGTAACATTATCCTTTTCATTCTCAGCAATGGCCATCTTTTACCCAGTGTTCGGCTCTTACACGTTCCCAAACGCAAAGCCATATTAAGGCAAGTAATGAACTCTTCGCATTTTTCTGTCTTCATTTGATGAATTCAAGTTAACTCCGAAACCAAGAAAGGGTGAATAACTGAATCCGAGTCCAATATTTTCTTTTCTTTCATGTACCTCTTCGAATATTATTCCTTGTGGGCTGTTGTTGACGATTCTGCCATCACTGCTGATCAGTTGGATCGCATTGTTTGACGGTATCATAATACGGCGATCGGTCGAATTCGGTGACAGTACATACTGTATAGAGGGCTGGCGGTTGGAAGGGCGGTGGGAGCTGTTGCCAGCGTTCGAGTGGCGGCAATTACAGCAACCCCGTTCGCTCGCATTATACGACCCTTCGGATCTGGCAGTCGTGCGATGATCAGTTGAATTTCTTTGACGATGCATCCGGTCTATAGCGGACTGGAAACCGAAAGTGCTCGGTTATTACGATTCGTGAGTATTTGTAAACGTTAAAGCATGGGTACACAGGGCATTCCAGCTAGTGTACCCATGCTTTAAAGCTAAGACATTTTACTTACAATCAAATGGAAGGGCGTCATTAAATTTGATCCTAATACATTCTCGTCCTCATCGTCGCTGTCAGACAGGGCCTGTCGAAATTAAGGAAAGTACAAGCAGAGGTATATTTACACGAACAAGCAATTAAAAATACCAGAAACAAATGCAACTCTGCGGTCTATTTCCAAGTGTCACTTAATGCGTTGAACGACTCCTAAACGTAGTCTTAACCGCTCAAGCAAGAAATACTATTTTATGCAGCAATTTGGCGTGATCGTGATCAAATAAGCTGGACATTGTTGTTTTACCAGGCGTTTGGTGGATGCTACTACTACTTACCATCAAGCTGGCCAGTTTTATCAAGCCTTGAATGTCGGACATCTTATGCGGTTGCTCGCGAGAGGCTCACCTAGGAAGGAAGTGAACACCTTCAGAAATGATTTTTGCGTTGATTTTGTCGTGCGTATTGCGTGCGTGTTTGTATGTGCTTTTGTCGGCTGCTTATAAACAGCAGACGACGACTACTGCTATGGTCGTACTACCACTGCTAAGGAAAAACTACCTTCGACACTGTTGCAGCTCAGTCATAAAAATTATATTTCTACGGAACAACACGGCTTTATGCCCAATCGCTCAGTGTCCACCAACCTAATGTGTTTTTTGTCTTCTCTATATCACTACCTGTCTAGTGGTAAGCAAGTAGACACTATCTATACCGATTTCAAAGCGGCATTTGACAGTATACCTCTATCATTACTTGTTGCTAAGCTTCGAAAACTAGGTTTCGGTGGCTCTATATTGCCGTGGTTCAACTCCTATCTTGAGAATCGTTCATATGTAGTTAAAATCTGTGGCTCTTTCTCTGAAGTTTTTCTTAGTTCTTCGGGTGTCCCTCAAGGTAGTGTCCTTAGTCCCTTACTGTTCATTCTCTTCCTCAATGACTGTACTTCGATCCTTCCTCCTAACGGCTTCTTGCTATATGCGGATGACGTTAAAAATTTTCTTCCTGTATCTTCTACAGCTGATTGTCTAGTCCTTCAATCCTGGCTCTGTAAATTCACTACATGGTGTGCTTCTAACGGTTTAGTCCTGTGTCCTGAAAAATGTTCTGTCTTGGCTTTCTTCCGATCCTCTACAAGTATAACTCATGCTTATAGTGTCTGTGATGCCCTATTCCCCGTGCGTCCTTGTCTAAGGATCTTGGCGTCTTCTTTGACCCGAGTCTTTCTTTCAAGGAGCACACGGACTATGTCATCAACAAGGCCAACAAAAGGCTTGGTTATATTTGTCGCATGTCCACTGAAATTCGTGATCCTTTTTCTCTTAAGTCCCTTTATTGTTGTTGGGTCCGTTCCGTACTAGAATATGCCTGTGTCATCTGGTCTCCTGTCCAACTATCTTTGCTCCAAAGGATTGAGAGGATCCAGAGACGTTTTACAAGGATCGTATTTCGTAGGTCGCTGGGTCATCACTCTATTCCGCTTCCTTCGTATGACGATAGATGCACTCTATTAGGCCTTGCCAAGTTGGAGCACCGCCTCTCGGTCGCTCAGGCTTCTTTCGTCGCTGGCATATTGCTCAATACGATTGATACTCCTTCACTTCTGACGCGCTTACATTTGTATGCACCTTGTCGCACCTTACGTTATCGTTTTCGTCTCCAGTTACCTATATGTCGTACACGTTTTGCTCGCAATGAGCCTTTTGTAAGAGCTATGTCGTCTTTTAATTGTACTTCTGATCTGTTCGATTTCAACATATCCTATCCTGTCTACCGATCCCGTCTTCGCTCCTTTTCCGTACCATAAACTCCTTCCAACTCCTTCATGAATAATTGTATACTATAGTCAGTAAGCACTATTGCTGTAACCCAACGTGGCCGAGCAATTAATAAAATAAAAATAAAATAAATAAAATAAATAAAATATATGACCCCGTCATATATCCGGAGAAGAGGGGCTTATCTTTGAGGATATTCGAAATGAGACACTTCCTATGTAGAGCCGCCATTTTACACCCATACTAATTCTTTACCCATTCATTATGTATACACATTTGAACATGTTTATTATTACCTAAGGGTTGTTTTGTGGTTAAATAATTAATAAAAATCATAATTAGGTACAATAAAGATTTACTAGCAACTCAAGCAATAACAAAAATCGAATAAAGATCATATCAACCGCATGCCAAGGATATCGAGGCCAATTTTCTTTACATTAATAAAACATTACAGGGCTTGTAGTGATAAACACTTATAATTATTCCTTGCTGGGTTGAACGACAGTAAATCCAGGCTTTTAGGCTATACATTATATAAACAATCAAGTGATAAGTAGGGTTTTCATGATAATGAATTAAGTCTATTGTTCTAAGTGGTTTGGGTCTACGCAAACGTCTGTGACTCACTTTAGAAACATTACGAAAATTCGATATCAAAATAGCTCGAAATGGCCAAAAGAAGAGAACAAGGCATTTTTCGTTACCGATCTTATTTTCAACCTATTCTTTGTCGAGTCACAGATGGCCCTCTGACGGAGCGCCAAGTTAAATAGAAGACAAGACCCTGCACATGTTTGATCCACCTTCACCTGGCAAGTGACGTTGGTCATGGTCATCCTAACTAGCCCTATCAGTTTGGCCGGGATTCCAAAAGTGCTGATAGCGTCGTACAGTTTTATCCTGGCTATGTGCTATCATATGCGGTGTTGAGTAATGAATTTGTACGGTATAAACATATGACCTTCTGTCACTTGAATTTGTTGCTTGGGAATTGTATTGAGGGGACGAATGAAGGAAACAAGGAATAAAGAATGAGTCTAGCGCAAGCGTTCAATCAGTACAGACGTTCCTCTCTCTACCAGTTGAGAAATTCAATAACTAAAACATTATGGTCCTTCGTAGAACCGGATAGAATTGGCTATCGAGATAACGACAATTCGTTGCACACGGGTGCATTAGTGGCAGTGTATTGTGCGTTTGCTGTTTCGATACTCGTAGAGAGATTGAGGAAGTGTGCATAACGGCAGTGTATTGTTCGCGCGAGTGTCACAGTGTGAGTTGGACACTAGGACATTCAGTGTGCGTGTAAAATAGCTGTGCGCGTTCGGACAGGCTCATACTTGAGCATACGCATGCGTTAGATCGTGCACTTCACAAGTGGCTTAATTGTGAAGTCCAGATACGCAACATTTGGTGCATCGAGCGTTCAAAGTGTAGAACGTTTTCGGTGAGAAGTGTTGTGTAGCTTCAGTGCGGGAGTGCAAGTGTCCCCACAAACCGAGTACCTGACTTCCAATTCGTGGAACGTCGTTGGTGGTATCGTTTGTTCCAGTGTAGGTGCGCAAGTTACCTACACACGCACATCGAGCGTTTTCAATCTGTGGAAACGTGGTCGGTGCGATACATTAGTGTGTGTCGTCGAACCGCTGCCGTTCGAATTCACAAGAAATTACCAGTGCAGGTTTGCAAGTTCCTGTACAAAGCATATCGAACGTTTTCAATACGTGGAAACGTGGTCGGTGCCAGTTATTGTTTCTGACGGTCAAGCCTCAGTCTTTTGGACGCTTGTTGAACAATACATTGTTCAAGTGTTAGTGAACATTGAATTCAAAGTTGTATGTTTCAAGTGTAGGTGAGCAAGTTCCCTATACACGTACATCGAACGTTTTCAATCTGTGGAAACGCGGTCGGTACGGTATCTTTTTGCTTGTGATCGATCATCAGTCGTTCGAATACGCAAGAAGTGTTTTCAGTGCAAGGAGGCAAGTTCCCTGCTTAAGGCATATCGAACGTTTTAATTCGTGGAAAACGTGGTCGGTGCTAACAAACGTATTGTGAACAATACGGTTCGCGCGCGTTATTCAAACGGAGTGAGCGTGTGCGCGAGTGAACAATTCTCTCTTTTCGGGTTAAGATAAAGGTTCGCGCGCGTTATTCAAACGGAGTGAGCGTGTGCGCGAGTGAACAATTCTCTCTTCTCGGGTAAAGCAAAGTTCCGCGTGTGTTAATCCGGGTGTGTGCGTGAGTGTGCGAACAATAAAACCGCGTGGTTTGAACTAATTCTACGGGTAGAGTACGGGACAAATTGAACTATTTTACGAACATTCAGTGTTGTGAAAAGTGTTTTTTGTTACAAGTGAAAATGCCTGGTTCACCAGTTCCAACGACGTCGGCGGCGTTTGAGGAACAAGACGCATCGCATCGTGTATCACATGTGCAAGCTGCATCAGACAGCGATCATGTCCAAGCCAATCCAATACTGAGGGCAGCCGTGGCAAGAGAAGCTTCGGAGAGTGAGTTTGAAGGTTTTGAATCAGTAAATTCAAGTCCTACTTTTCCAACAGCAGCAATGCTGGCGGAGAAAAGAAAGCGAATGCGTCAGCATTTCGACCAAAGGCTGGACCGCATTGATCAAGCACTACAGCATGCAACAAGAGCGGATGCCGCTTTTCTGAAAGGATGTGCGTCACGCTTGTCGATGCTATCCACGGAATATGAAACATGGCACACCAACAATTTGGTTTCTTCTTCCAATGCACAGTTCGAACAAGAAGAAGAAGAGTACGCCTCTTTCGAGAACCGCCATTTTGAGCTTTCATTGGCAATTGAAAGAAACTTGTCATCAAGTGTAGTTTCCACACCAACACGCGATACCATGCCACACACAAAACTTCCCGAAATGCGCTTGCCAACTTTTGATGGAAAGATGGAAGATTGGTTACCGTTTCGAGATGCCTTTCTCAGTCTTATTGATCGCAATAAGAATTTAGCCGACGTAGACAAGCTACGATACTTAAAAGGCTCTCTTCAAAAGGATGCTCTTAACGTAGTAGGAGACATCGAAATCACTGACGCAAATTATTCTGTTGCCTGGGAAGTATTGAAATCGCGATTCGAAAACAAAAAGCTAGTGGTGAAACGATATCTTGATGGATTATTTGCGATACTACACATGAAAAAGGAATCATACGAATCACTGATTTCTTTAATTGACAGTTTTGAGCGTGGTGTTAAAATGATGACTAGAATGGGAGTGGCCACGGAAGGATGGAGCGTGCTCTTAGCTCACATGGTCTGCTCTAAATTAGACCTGGCCACACTTAAACAATGGGAAATACATCATAGCTCAACCAATGTTCCCACGTATGACGAGATCATGAAATTCCTTCGCAGCCAAGCAACTGTTTTGCAAGCCATGGCTCCAGACAGGAATCGAACAAGTGAAGCAACAACAGCTGGAGGCAGAATGAAAACCCGCAACGAAGTGTACAGCGTGGTTAAGCCGGCCACAAAAGTTTGTTCATTCTGCAAAAGGGCTTCACATGCTGCGTACCTGTGCGAAGTGTTTCGAAATGCATCTGTGGAAAAGCGACACGAGCTAGTGAGGAACGGACAGTTGTGTTTTAACTGTTTGTCGGCGGGTCATCAGCGAAAGGATTGTTCGTCCGGATCTTGCCGTGTATGTCAGCGAAATTATCATACGATGCTTCACAAACCGAATTCTCCAATTGATCAGTCGTCATTAGCATCAGCGTCATCACTGCCGTCTACATCAAATGCAGAAGCAGCTACACCGGCTTCTATTGTTCAACATTGTGCGCGCAACAATTTCGAAAAAATAATCCTGTTACCAACAGCAATGGTACAAGTAGTGAATGTTGACGGAACACGTATCTGGGCTCGAGCTTTACTGGATGGAGGTTCACAGATCAACATTGTTACGGAACGATTGGTACAGCTGTTGAGAGTCCAGAAGAGGAACGAGCATCATCTGCTTGGTGGAATAGGGAAGGCACAGCATTCGTCTCATCATTCTGTGAGCCTTGCTATCCACTCTCACTGCTCTACCTTCAAGGCAAGCTGGAAGTTCCATGTGCTGCGAGAAGTGACGTGGGACCAGCCAGCACATGCAGTCAATCCGGAAGGATTGAACCTACCGAAGGGAGTGACGTTGGCGGATCCTCATTTCTATGAGCCAGGGCCAATTGATCTACTTATTGGGCGAGAAGGTTACAACGATCTACTTTTGGGTAATATTCTTCGGTTGAATAGCCCAAAACTACTACTGCAAAACACGGAGCTGGGTTGGATTGTCTCAGGTCAGGTAAGCCAAGGTCTAACACACTCTTCCTTAGTGCTCAACGTCATGACGCTGAATGACCAACTAAGCCGGTTTTGGGAACTGGAAGGCTGCTACTCCCCTGCGATGTTATCCGTCGAGGAAGCTGAGTGTGAGGCAGCATTTGTACAAACAACTTCACGAGACCACGAAGGCCGTTTCGTGGTAGCCTTACCAACGCGTACTGAAAGGCTTAATCAACTAGGTGACTCTTATGAAGCTGCATCACGGCGGCTACAATCGCTCTGTAGGCGATTAAATATCGACTCGAAATTGAAGCAGGAATATTCTAAATTCCTACAGGAGTATCTCGATCTAGGACACATGGAAGAAATTCCATCTGACCGCCATGACATTGGAAAGACATATTACATGCCGCATCATTGTGTAGTACGACCCGACAGCCTCACGACTAAGCTAAGAGACGTATTTGATGCATCCAGTTCTACTGATACAGGGGTATCCCTCAACGATGCACTGATGGTGGGACCTTCAGTGCAAGATGATCTTTTGTCGTTGTTACTCCGATTTAGAGTACCCAGATTTGCGATTTTGGCTGACATTGAAAAAATGTATCGCCAAATTTGGGTGAAGGAGTCCGATCGTCCACTTCAACGCATCCTGTGGAAAGAATCTGCTGATGATAGAATTCGCATCTATCAGCTGAAAACCGTTACGTACGGCACAGCCTGCGCACCTTACTTGGCCACCCGTTGTCTGCAAGCGTTGGCTAAGGAAGGAGAAACAAGATATCCCAGGGCATCCAAGGTCCTCGAGCAAGATTTTTACATGGATGACATGATCACCGGTGTGGAATCTGTTGAAGATGGCCGGATTATTTGCAGCGAAATAAATCAGCTTCTACAATCGGCAGGATTTCACCTGCGCAAATGGGCTTCAAACTCGTCTGAGTTACTGGAGCAAATACCAGCTGAACTACAAATCGAGGGAGATGTTTTGAACATCGATCGCAGCACATCCATCAAGGCTTTGGGTTTAAGATGGATGCCATCATCGGACCAGCTAGGGTTTAGTGTGCCTGGTTGGAAGGAATCAGAAATCATCACCAAACGCATTGCGTTATCAGACTCAGCTAAGTTGTTCGATCCTCTTGGACTGTTAGGACCAGTCATTGTAGTAGCAAAGTGTTTCATGCAGGAGCTCTGGAAGAACGAAAATACCTGGGATGAACCTTTGGAGTCTGAACGGCAACAATTCTGGTTGCGCTTCAGAGAACAACTCGCTGATCTGACTAGCTTGACAATTCCACGACGAGCAATTGGTGGAACAGTGCGAATTGAAGCTCACGGATTTAGTGATGCTTCCCTACGGGCTTATGGCGCCTGTATCTACATACGAGCAGAATCGTCCGATGGCCAAGTCTCAGTACGGTTGTTATGTGCTAAGTCAAAGGTGGCACCGATACCTAATACCAAACGGAAGAAAAACGTGTCCCTTCCACGGCTCGAGTTGTCGGGAGCGTTGTTACTATCACACTTATGGCAGAAGGTGAAGCAAGGGGTGAAATTGGAGCTTAAAATCAACTTCTGGGTTGATTCAACGATAGTTCTTCATTGGCTTTCAAGCAGTCCTTCCCGTTGGAAACAGTTCGTTGCGAACCGAGTTGCGGAAATCCAGCACCAAACCTACAAGATGCCTTGGAGTTATGTGGCCAGCGAGCACAATCCAGCTGACATTATTTCCAGGGGAATGATGCCTTTGCAGCTCATGGATTCCCAACTTTGGTGGCAAGGGCCCTCATGGTTGCATCTTCCAAGTCAAGCTTGGACTACGAACAAACCCAATACTGAAATTTCCTCGAAAGATTTGGAAGAGCGATCGATTGTAGCCACATCTCAACAGGTACCGCCAAATTTTCTATTCGATCTTTCTTCATCTTACGAAAAATTGGTGCGACTTACGGCATATCTGCTGCGATTCATGTACAATTGTCAACCGACACACCGCGGAAATCTACGAAAGGGGTTTCTAAAAATAGATGAATTAGTGTCAGCGTCTCTAACGCTCGTTCGTCTGGCCCAACAAGAAACCTTTGCTGAGGAGCTTCGGGATGTTCGTCAAACTGGAGCGGTCAAGCCGAACTCAAAACTGAAAACGCTAACACCTATTCTGAAAGAGGGTATCTTACGTGTGGGTGGTCGTTTGCGAAACGCGCCTGTTTCGTATGAACGCAAACATCCGATAATTTTAGCGTTTTCTCACCCATTGACCCTACTGATTGCGCGTTCTTATCATCGACAATATCTGCATGCGGGACAACAAGAGCTCATATCTAGCCTGCGTGAGAGATTCTGGCCCCTTCGCGTACGCAACCTGGCACGAAAGGTCGTATATGAGTGTGTAAGTTGTTTCCGATCCAAACCAACAACGGCAGAGCAAATCATGGGAGATTTGCCCAGCGAACGCGTAAACCCAGTTCTCCCATTCTACAACACTGGTGTGGATCTGTGTGGTCCATTATTCTATAGACAAACCAACAAGAAGGCTGCTCCAATCAAATGCTATGTTGCTGTTTTCGTCTGTCTTGTGATCAAGGCAGTACATGTGGAGCTTATTGCCGATTTGTCTACTCCAGCCTTCATTTCTACATTGAAGCGTTTCATAGCTCGTCGCGGTAAACCATCCGTAATCCAGTGCGACAACGCCAAAAATTTCCGGGGAGCTGATCGAGCGCTCAAGGAGATGTATGAGCTGTTCCAGAAACAACAACATCAGGATGCTGTTACAACTTACTGCGGAACGGAAGGGATCACCTTCAACTTCATCCCTCCGCGGTCACCCCATTTCGGTGGGATCTGGGAGGCCGCAGTGAAGTCGCTTAAACGGCATCTCAAGGCGACGATAGGATCCAGTATCTTGCGGCGAGACGACCTGGAAACTATCTTAGTTCAAGTGGAGGCTTGTTTGAACTCGCGACCGTTAACTGCACTTTCCAACGATCCAGAGGACCTGGAAATTCTGACACCGGGTCATTTTTTGATTCAACGGGCGCTTACATCGGTCCCTGAGCCATCTTATGCTGAGATTCCAGGCAACCGCCTGGACCGCTATCAACAATTGCAGGAGTATGTTCGGCGGATTTGGAAGCGATGGAATCGAGACTACTTGTCTGGTTTGCATCCGCGTACCCGGTGGACTTCAAGGCGAGACAACGTTCGGGAGGGCACTATGGTCCTGCTGAAGGAGGACAACCTTCCCCCTCTCAAATGGCGCTTCGGCCGAGTGCTGAAGATTTATCCTGGTGATGACGGCTTGGTTCGAGTGGTTGATGTGAAAACGAAGGATGGAATTTACAGAAGAGCCATCACCAAGATCTGCATACTGCCCGGACAGAAGGAAGAAAGAGAGGTTTCGTAATAAGGGTTGAAAGCTACCTTTCAACGGGGGGCGGCTATGTTGAGTAATGAATTTGTACGGTATAAACATATGACCTTCTGTCACTTGAATTTGTTGCTTGGGAATTGTATTGAGGGGACGAATGAAGGAAACAAGGAATAAAGAATGAGTCTAGCGCAAGCGTTCAATCAGTACAGACGTTCCTCTCTCTACCAGTTGAGAAATTCAATAACTAAAACATGCGGCTTTGAAGTCAATGAAGAGATGGTATGTATCGTGTCTGTACTACGGAACGGTAACATGTCTCTCAATTATCGGATCTTGTGTAAATACGGGAAACCCCAACCACTGTCGGGAGGTTCGTGCTTCATGCATCATCTACAATCTATCATGCATCAAACAGCACGAATTTAGAGGGTGCCACGGTCTTTTCCAAGAAGCACTTTTGCGCAACGGTTCAAATGAACTTTGATATACCTTGAGTGCCCTGCCTATGGTTATCACATATGATTGCAGGAAGCTAAATAATTTTATCTGTAATATCGTGTGAAAGATATTTCGTATTATCATGCAATTTTGTAACAAGATTAATAAAAAGAACTTAATGACCTTATTTTGACTTAGGTTTTCACAATTATTGAATACTCCCCATCCCCCGTAGGAAGGCCTGACAATTCCACGTAGTCCAAAAAATCAGAACTCCACGACTGATGGTCTGTAGAGTGGAAAAAGAATTCCTCACGTCCGGCGCCTGTGGATGAGCAATGCGAAGCTTGCAATTAAGCGCCAGAAGAGGAATTTTCTTCTTATCAGTGTTGAGCAAACCGATAATTTTGATTAGCTTTGGAGCATTCTTCTTCTTCTTTGGCACAGCCACCGATGTCGGTCCAAGTCTGCCTGTACCACTAATGGGCTTGGCTTTCAGTGACTTATTGATTCGCCCCCATAGCAGGGTAGTCATTCGGGGCTTGAACCCTTGATGGGGCTTGATGCAGCGTAATTATACAGCATGGATGTTTACGGTATGTTCAGAAGGCTTTATACTGGGGACAGAGTTATTCGATTTACTTCGAGCAGAGCCAGGGTTAAGTGGATTGATGAACAAACGCCTCTAACCATACGCCCATACACCGCCAAATAGCGTCGCGCCGCGACATATAATCGAAGCCCTAATCGATTATATTCGATGAGAAGTGCCGTAAAAAAAACCTTCGGTTTCATGGCGAATATTGTGGCGCTTTTCCGACACTCTTTCCGTGTCAGCTTGGTTCGTTCAATGTTTCTTTCTGGTGTCAGTTTATAGAAAAATTGCTTTTGTTTGAAAGAAAACGAAACACTTCTCAAATTAGTACACGTTCCCACACATTCTTATTTTGTTTTATTCATTCCTAACTCAATTAACGCTACATCCAATGACGATCATCAGTGCCTTGGCCAGTCAACACGTGGACGGGAGACACTTTCCGTAGTTTATGGAGCGGCCGTCGTGGTGCGCAATTTGCGCGTAATTGGTTTGCAGGTGGTGCGCGTGGTTTGCGCAAACGCCACAGAAATCAGACTCACGACGAGCAGGATGATGGCAACCAGCTTCATGGCTTAGTGCGTTATGAGTCGACGGTTAGAGAGGCAACAAACGAGTCCACACCGGGAGCGATCAATAGCAGAACTAAACCGCGCGGCCACTAAAACGACCAGCTAAATATGATTAAGAAAACAGATCACATTCTGCTCCCTTTCCCAGCCAAATGAACCAAATTCTGGCCGAACCGGCTGTACAAATAAATCGCTGCGATACGTGCGCGTGTGTGTCTTCACCGTCAAAGCAGAATACGCTTGAAGGTTGCATTAAAATGAGGATTTTTGTCGCTTGTTTTCGTCACCATAACCGTGCAAAGATCCAATGGAAAGATTTTAGCGATTTATTTTTTTTGGTTTTGGAATATTAATTTTGTCCTAATTAAGCGAATAAACGATTGGCTCCTGCTAACAGTACAGGAGCATTGCACAACACACGTAAAATTAGACATTAAATCCAAGGTCTTAGAGACATTCAGTTCCCTTAAAACGTTTGCCCAACCGCATTGTACGCACGGCATCTGTATACACAGTTACCATTTCCAAACGCTTTGTGTGTCTGTCTGTGCGACAAGACTTTCTACGGATAAAACGAATATTCTTCTTATGTAGAGAATTGTCTAATCACATTTCTTTCATACATTCCAAGAATGACGCGTCGCGAAAGGGCTTGAATGTATAATAGAAAAAAAAAGAATGGTTGTTGGATTTATTGCTTGCTTGTGTGCTTGTTTGATTTGCTAGCTCGGTCGGCGGTTTGTATTCACGATATTACATTTCACACAGTAGTTTCGGGATAGCTTAATAAATATTTACCTCGTGCCGTTCCGAGTAAGCCAAGGTACAACAACATGCACACACAATATAAATATGGGGTACACACTTTCAAACGAAGCAATAAACGCTCTACAGCGCTGTTAATATTGCGTTCAACTAGACAGCACTAAGTACGGAACATAACGAATAGCTGAATATACACTTGATGTATGAACACCGAACAACATCAGGTTCATATTTACATGTTCATGCCCTTTAACGGTGGAACATTACCACAAAATATGTAAGTGTGAACGATTAACAGCAATAGCGCAAAGAAAGAAAGAACGAACTAAGTTTACTACAAAACTAGCTTAAACGCTAAACAACAAACGGACATTACCTACAGACGGGCTAAAGGAAATGCAACGGTACGGGATGTTCCGAGGTTCACGGAGGCGCGGACGGTTTGCTTAAGTGTAGTTAAGCAACGAAAACGACTCCACATTGCAGAGTGTGTGTGTGTGTGTTGCTCCGTTCACATTGAATGTGTGTAGCGCGAAGACTTTCTCGCCAAATTACCTTCTATACGGGATGGGACTAGACAAACTAACACTATTAAAAGGGATGCGGCGTCTTCCAGCTTTGCCATCATCATTCCTTCCTTGGGATAAGGGAATGAGTGAAAAAAGAGGCACTAAACCCCTCCTCCGCCAGCTGTCCGTTGGCCATTCATTTTTGCTGCTTTAGCTTCGTCTATCAGTCGAGCCGCCAGTGCTTTGTAGCGTTCGTACTTGACGCGATACATTTCCGCTTCCTCACGGGTAGCCTAAAAAGGGACACGGAAGAAAAGGGGGATATTTTAACATTCTGTTTCTTTCTCTGCAAGTATTACTTCGCCCACTTACGTCATTATCCGTCTGCAAACCGACGTCCGCTTTGTTGGCCGATTTTCCCCTCATTTGCACGGCATGGTGGTAGATCTGGGCGTACCGATTTTCGGCCTCCTTCAGCTGTTGCTTCAGCTGGATACATTCATTCTGGAGCCGCAAAAGCATTCAAAAAAACCATACATTAAAACATACATTAAACATACATTAAAACATACAAATATATTACAAGTGAAATCCTCTCTCACCTGTACGGTACGGTTCACGTTCGTGCTTTCGTTCTCCTTCTCCGCGAGTCCCGCACTCAGGCTGCTGATCTTGTCATTCCGTATCCGGCACAGGTGCTTCATCGTTTGGTACTTTTCGTTCAGCCGTTCGTACTGCTCCTGCTGCTCCTCGCAGCGTTTCTGCAGTGCCGTCAGCTCCGCGCTGCCTGTTGCGTCACCAGCGCCCACCGCCACAGAAGTATTCCTGCCGGTGGACACAATCGACACGGATACGGCCGTCGTCGTGCTGGGACTGTCGGTGGTCGGCTGGTACGCCTGGACCGCCTTATCGCAGCGCGCATTCTGCTGCCGGCTGTGCCGCATACACTGGGTACAGTGGCGTTTGCGATCCTTGCGCTCCTGGTCCAGCTGCTCAAGCACTTCGCGCAGTTCCTGCTCGATCTGTGACTTTTCGCGGTGCTGCTCCTCCAGTTTGCGACGCATTTCGGCGATTTCGTTCTTGAGCGGATTGGCGGACGATAGGAGCTTCTGCGTGTTGAGCTGACAGTCCTTAAGCGTAAGCTTGTTGCGCATTTCCTTGATCTTTTCGTTCATCTCCGAGCAGGCACAGTCAGCAGCTACATTTTTTGGAGTGTAAGAAAGCAAAGAAACAACCGATTAGTTGAAAGTTCCCACACAAAAAAAAATAAGATACAAGCACTCACAGGTAGGATCCGTCATGGTGGACACTTCCTTGCTGTTAAACAGCAGCCCCCGCCGATCGTCATGCGTGCTCTGGCGACGATTCTTGCGCTCCTTATCCGTCGTTTTGCGCAGCTCGTCCACCTCCTTCGCCAGTGACTGGTGCTTGAACCGCAGCTGATCGAACGCCCGCTCGAGCGACCGCTTCTGGTGCACCGTTTCCTCCCGCACCTTCTCCGCGTCCTGCACCTGCTTTTGGAGGTGGCATATTTCCTCCACCTTCTCGTTGAAGCTCGACTCGTGCCGCATACTGGACATTTCGTCGCGCAGCTTCGCAATTTCACCCTCCAGCCGCTCCAGCTCATCGACCCGTTCCTGCAGCTGCCGGGCCCGCAGTCCGTCTAGCTGGCGCACCTCATTCAGCTGCTTGAGCAGATCCTCGTTTTCACGCCGCAGCGCCTGCACCACCCGCCCATCACCGAGCGACGGCCGACCGGTGGCCATGAAGCTCTCCAGCTCCTTGCGCTTCTCGTCCAGCTCGCGGCGCAGTCCGGCGGATACGGCACGCTCCTGTTCGTACCGTTCGTTCGCCAGCTTGTGATCGAGGCTCTCCAGATCGCTCTTCAGATCGCGCAGCTCGCGCTCCAGCACGTCCCGTACGCTGGACGATTCTTCGATGTCCGCCTCGAGACGCAACCGTGCCGCTAGACTCTCCTCCAGCGCTGCTTTCGTCTCGCGCAGCTCATCCCGTACTTGGTCGTGTTGCTTTTCCACGTCCGTCAGCTTCGCCTCCGCCACCGTGAGCGCCTGTTTCAGTGCAGCCAGTGCAGCATCTTGCTCCTGCCGCTCCTGCACAAGCGTATCGATCGTTTTCCGCTGCGATGCTTCATTACTATCGACCTGCTCCTCCAGATTAACGATCTTGGCGGAAAGTTCCTGCACCGCGATCGTAAGATCGCTATTCTCCTTGCGCATCTCGTCCAGTGCGCTTTCCTTTTGCTGCTGGAGCGCTTCCAGTTCGGCCGTGTGGCGCTCTTTCTCCGTCAGCTCCACTCGCAGCCTGTCTGTTGCTTCCTGCAACCGTTGCTTCTCATCCTCCAGGGCGGTGATAGCGTGGCGCAATCGTTGCGTTTCCTCTTTTACCGCCTCCGACCGTTCCCTGTCAGTCTGCTCAATCTCATCCCGTCGGCGTTTCTCCTCCAGCAGCTCCGTCCGTACCATCTCCAGCTCGGCCCGCACGGTGGCCAGATCGCGCTCCAGCTGTGTCACCAACCGTTCCGACTCGTCGCGACAGGAGCGCAGCTTGAGCAGCTCCTCCGCATCGGCGCTGGTCCGTTCCTGCTGGCACTTTTCCCCTTCAAGCTGCTCCCTAAGCAGTGCCTCGTTTTCGTTCATCAGCTGACTCACGTTTCCCTGCAGTGAATCGAGCTCGTGCTGTAGTGCGGCAGCCTTCGCTTCCAGCTCGCGCTTTACCCCGTTCTGCTGCTCCACCAGCCGGATCTGCTCCGCGCGGAGTGCATCCAGCTCGGTTATGTAGCGCAGCATTTCCACCTCGCGCTCCTCGAGCTGACCTTGAAGCGCCTGTTGTCGGGAGTGGCACTCGGAATGTTCTCGCTCGATGGTGGCCTTGTCGGCGCTTACTTGTTCCACCATTTGCTTCAGCAGTTCTATCTCCTGGTCGAGCTGCTGCCGCGCGCTGTTGTACGATTCGTGCTCAGTCTTTTGCTCTTCTGCCAAGGTTACACACTTTGCTCGTGCCGTCTCCAGATCGGACGTGATTGTTGCAAGCTCCGCTTCCTTTTCAACTAATCGTTGTTCCAGCGTTTCCTTGCATTTCGTCAACGCTTGCACACATTGCGCCTGATCTTCGCGATCTCCATGCTGTCGCTTTAACAGTTCACTATTGTCTTCTTTTATCTTGGCTAGCGCAGTGTTTGCCATTTCTAGCTGCTTTTCTATCTCCTTGCGAGCCTCTTCATGGATTTGCTGTTCTTCCTTTTGCTTTCCAGCAATCGCAGACAGTTCCGATCGAGAGCATTCCAGCTCCTGCTCTACCTCTTCAATGCGTTTTTGAAGCTCAGCAACGGTTTGTGCAGCTTTTAGCAGCTCTTCCCGAACCTTTGCTTCCTCGGCCACAATTGCGTCTTTTTCCTCGGTCAGCTGTGCGAGGGCTTTCTTTGCGCAATCCAATTCTTCCTGTGCCTGTTTTAGCGAGCTTTCGAAAGATTCGCCTTGTTTTGCCTCACGTTCAGTCAGTGCTGCAATTTCTCCTTCATAATCACACACCTTCTGTTGCAGTTCGTGGATGCGTGCTTCCTCCGATGCTTGCTTCTGACGCAAAACAGCCAATTCCTCCTGTAGAGCGGATTCTTTTTCCGTTTGAATTTGTACCAAATTGTTCTGACTGTTCTTTTCCTCTCGCAACTGGTGCAGGGAGGCTTGCAGCTCTTCCATTCTTAGCTGCAGCTCGCTGATCTCCTTTACCATGCCTTGCTTTTCCGCTTCCCACTGTTGTAACCGTTCGTTTTGTTCGCTCTCTGCAGCATCCAGCTTGTTTTTAAACACTTCAAGCTCTATCTCGAGCTGTACAACACGCCCGTCGGCTTCATCCTTCAGCTGCTGCAACCGTTGCAAATCTTCTCGCGCCTTTTGATCACTCGCTGCGCCCGCTAGCTGTTGCTCCTTTTGTAACTGGACCAACTGTGCCGAAAGTCGACTATTTTCTGTACCGAGCAGCTCCTTTTCCACAAGCTGTTCACCGATCGACGATTCAAGCTTTACAATTTCTTGTTTTAATCGGTCGATTTCTTCATTCACTGTCGCTACTTCCGCTTGTGTTGCCGCCTGAACGGTTTCTAGCTCCTTCAACGTCTCTTTCTGCTTCGTGATGGCCTCTTCCAGATGAATCTTCACTTCATCTCGCTCCACGGACAGCTTTTTCTTCTCGGCAACGATCGTCTCCATCTGAGAAGCGTGACTCTCTATGGAAGCTTTAAGCGCGCTGACTTCTTCACGCAGCGAGTCACACACACGCTGCAGCGCTTCTCGTTCGGCGTTTGCTTTTTCGAGCGATTCACGCAACGGTCCCATTTCACGTTCAAGCTCTTCCCGCCGCTGGACGTCCTTTTCATTCGCCAGTGCCGTCTGGCACTGCTTCGCCTCTTCGAACTGCTTGCGAAGGTCTTCATTGTCCTGCATCTGGTCCATGAGCTGCGTCGACAGCTCATCGTACTCGGTCGTTTGTGCCGCAAACTTTTCCCTCCACTGGGCAATCTCCTTCTCCAGCCGCTCGATGGACGTTTGCCCACCGTCAAGCTTCGATTTCAGCTCAGCCAGCTGCACATCGCTCGCTTCCTGCAGGGCACGCTTTTCCTGCTCCAGCGTGCGAATGGTTTCTTCCAGCTGCTCGACAATTTTTACCAACTCCTGGATGGTTTTTTCCTCCCCCAGCAGGGTCGCATTGCCGTCGAGCATGGTAGCGTTTCCGTTTCCATCGTGGCCGGATTGTCCCATCGTTGTGTTGTTGAAGCCATTCGAATGAGCTGCATGTTCCTGCTCTCCGTCATGTGGCGAGAGTAGCAACAGCTTGCGCAACGAGTTTGCCAGCGCGGACTGGGCAAAGTCACCGGAAAATGTTTGGAAATGCTGCAAAACGGCCTGCTTTACATTCTCCAATTTCCGGTGCTGCTCGAGGTTGGAGGATTTTAGCTGCTCGAGCTGCTTGTTACATTCCTCCAGCTGTAGCGTAAATTCATAGTTTTGCTAAAACACAACAAAAACCCAGTATTAGACATTGCCAAACACCCAACATTGCACAACACAACACTTACCATCTCCAACCGTTTCATTTCTTCCCGCTTTTGGTCCAGTTTGAAACTATCGCCGCCGTTGGAAGTTGCGCCGTTGTTGCGCGCTTCCTGCAGCGATTCAATCAGCTCCTTCTCGCGAGCCTCCGACCGCTGCCGGTAGCGCTCGAACTCGAACTCGATGCCGGTGTGCTGGTTCCGGTGCAGTTCCGCCTCCCGTACGGCCGCCTGGCGCTCCTTGGCCGCCAGGGCGAGATCGTTTTCCGCCTTGCTCACCGTTGCCATTTGGCCCTTCAGTTCAATCTCTAGCTGGGCGCATCTGGAAGGCACGTGAACAAATAGGGGCATTCGCCATTAGAAGAAAGGTAATCATAGCGCACGCACGCATAATAAAGCGTTCCATTTCATTGCACATGTTGCGTTGTTTGTTTATTTGTATGGACTACTTTGGATCGATTTACTTCATTTGTCAACTCAAAATTGCGTTTCACATGCTTATATGATTCTCAAAACATTATTAAAAGCAAACAAAAAAAAAATCATAAATTTATAAAAAAAAATAGTTAAAAGATGAAAAGCACACTTTTTAACACTGTTCTGTTTTAGGCAATTATTGACGTTGTACGTGAGTATTAGAATATTCAATCCAATCACATCGATACGACCAATTATCACCTCCACTCAGTGTTGTACCTTGCCAGTATCTGATCACCTTGCATTCAATTGGCACGGTTCATTATCAGTTTAGTAATCGAGAAAAGAATAAAAACCGCTGAGCATCGACAACAGCAATGCCCCGCCGGTGGTTCGTGAGCAAAGTGCAGGAGGGGGGAAAAGGGGTGCGCAAAGCAAATGAAGCATTACGTGGGGAGGAGAAGGCTGGCGACGGTTGTTGATATGTTTTGAGGCGTAACAAATACAATCAACAATCAAATCATGGGGACAATCTTTGCTTCGATCCGGCCCGAACAGTGCTCTGTGCCCCATAAAGCTATGCAAATGATACTTACCGTTCCTCCAGCTGTTCCAACCGCTGCTCCTTCTTTTCGAGATCGTGTTTCAGTTCCGACAGCTCACCCGTGCGCTTGTCAAGCTCCTTCTTCAGGTGTTGCGTTTCGACCGAGTTTTCTAGCTTGGTAAACTCCTGAAGCTCGAGCAGTTCCTGTTCCAGCTCCCGGCACCTGGGTGTGGGAAAAAGAAGAAATAGAATTGAATAACACAGTTTGAGTACAACACAGCAGCGAAATATCAATTCAAGGAAGGTTACACAAGCGGAAACTGCTGGATTGATGGGATAGATCAGATGGGATTTACGGGACATTGCCGACCGTTGACCCCTAAGACATGCCGCCGTGATGTAACGAAACAGTCTTTTCACGATCGAAATGTATGGGTCGGTCTCTCTCTCTCTCTCTCTCTCTCTCTCTCTCTCTCTCTTTTTAAAACGCGGAAGAGAAATAAACAATAAACACATGAGACATCTATCGTTCATTCGTGCTTACAGATAGCTTTTTATGAACACGCAGCGCAGAATTTAGTCTTCCGAAGGTCCGAAAATTAATCGCACCGCGTCGTTCCACTCCACAGGTACATCAACAACAAACTGCTCCCATATACGCCCGAGAACGGGCAAAAAACTGGACCTCTCCACCCCCCGGTGCGATGCGATGAACGTGTTTGAGTGCGATTCCGTTTGTGAATGTTTGTGTCAACGCATTCCGCATTCTTCTACGTCGGGGTCGGTGTCTAACGTCTTTGGACGTGGTTGCGATTGGGCAGCAGGGCGAATGCAAAAGACGCAACGTGTCGTAGTAGCGAGAGAGAGAGTGAAACCTAATAAATCACCTTTTCTTTTATCTTTCGTGACGACACTGCTGCATCAGTGTACTGTGCGTGGGTGAACGGGTGTCGATAATAGATCACAGGGCGACTCGCGATAATAGTGCCTCTTCGTGTTGATGTTTTATCGTTTTTCATTGGAAAATCACCCCAAAAGAAAGATATTTCTAATAAGAAATTCTCTTCCAAGTAATCCGTAAGAAACCTTTCCATGGAAACCACTTCGCTTCGTGCCTGGTGCGGCATATTCGGCATTCGATTACGAATAAATCACCACTAAACTCACCATCTGCACCCCGACAGCGACAAGACAGCAACACTTCACGGATTGTTGTGTGCTCCGAAACGATGCAAGCACACACACACACACACACCTACTGCGCGGCACGACCTTCTTGCTCTTCGCGTATGTCCCTCTCAAAATAAACAAAAGATCCCTTTCTCGATCTACCACCCTCTCACCTCTAGGGGGTTGCACGCGCCGCACGCTGAGAGTGGAAATCGCGTTCGCCGCTTGCTCTGCCCCGCACGATACTGTTTATTCGTCTTCGCGTTGCTAACGAAACGCGCGCGCACATCTCACTGCCACTGAGGATCGAAATGCAGAGAGAGAGAAAGAGATTAACGAGGTGAGTGTAATGCTCTTTCTCTCTCGCTCTTTCTCACCTGGTACGGGAAACATGAGAAATGCAATAGTGCAACTTGCAATTGGAAAGGTTCACGCAAAGGCCCAATGCGCGGCCGTTACGAATGACGCAGATTAATTAATTCTTAAGATAAGCCTACACAACTTAGCTGAATAGAAATGAATAGGTTGGAGCACATACACACATCGAAGATATGTAAAACGAAAAGGCACTGCTGCACCAAGCTAATTAAATTGCAGTGCGTTTAACGCGTCGTCTTCGATACGCAGCTAGCTAAAATTAGTTTCATCGTCTCGTGACTTGTTTTGGAAAGTACATCACAAAAAAAACAACGGTTCTAATCCCTCAAACTCAGATGATTCTTAGCAAATAAACAGCATGCGTTGAGGAAATTGTGTCGGACGCGTAGTGGTGTGGCGTATTTTTAGCGACGCGTAAACCATTTCTCCATACCGCGATGCCATGTATGCCGCGTACGTACTAACGCACTCTACTGTACCGGGTTGGCCAGAATTGCTCACAGCCAAACACGCGTACCGGCCGACCGATCGTGGTGGCTTGGGGCGATGCGGTTAACAAACGGTTAGGGATATTATTTTAAACACTGGATCTATTTCAAGCCACACGACACGTCGCTACAAGACGGTGTGCGCACAATATGAGCCCCACCCAGGCAGATGATGTTTGATGACGGTTTGCCGAGATTTACATCGGGTCTGTCTTTGCTTTCCCTAAAATAAACAAATTTCCCATTGATTTTCGTTCCCTTCCGCCCGTAATAAAACAGCACGATTTCCCTTGGCGCAACAGCAACTGCGCGTAATGAAATATGTGCCCTTCGCTAGGTCGAGGTCATCGCAACCCGGGTGTGCCGCGGGATCGAGGCAAGACTTACCGCTGCTCGAAGTTAAACTGTGGCGGTGAATCACCGGTCGATGAGCGGCGCGTTCTCCGCAAGCTTTTCGGCGTGTGAAGATCCCGCTCCATCGTCGACAGGGGCGATACGGATGCGGACCCGAAGCTAATCTGCTCGCCCGGCACAAACTCATCGCCATAGGACGAGAACGGATTGAGCAAACCGTTCGGCGAGGTCGAGCGTACCCGCCGTGCCAGCAGATCCTGATGGTCCAGCAGTTCGCGGTACTGAATGTTCGGCTCGTCCTCCCCGATGAGGGCGAGCGTGGCGGCAAACCCATCGCTCGCACGAATATCGCCCGACGTCGCCGCCACGTAGTCCTCGTCGGCCGACATCGAACGGATCGCTATCTGGGGTGTCGCCCCGTTCATGGTCACGAGATACTGGCCACCGTTCGTCACCGCAGGAGGCGGTCCCATCAGCGTTCGACCGCCTTCGCCCATCAAATCCGGCGTTGGACGGTGACCAGGGGCTAGCCGTGGTATCTCTGTCGTCGATGGGCACCAGGTGCGGCGCCGAGCATTGTCCGCCAGCGACTGCTGCGCCTGGTTCGAGTTGATGAACTGATTCGTGCGCAGCGTGATCGCGTTTTGCAGCTCCATCGTTTTGATTTTGCTGTTTTTGTTCTGCTCCGAGCGGAGCTCACTCTGGAGGCGCTTGATTTCCCGCTCGAGCCGCTTCATCATGGCGGCGTCGGTCAGGATCTCGTTCACTTTCGGCTTGTTGCGGATGTTTTTGGCGCGCATCGCAAAGCTCAGCGTGTAGTACGTTTCGTCCACCACGGCGGGCGTTATGTTGCAGATCATCGACGTGACCGCATTGCCACCGAGCGACGCTTGCAGTATTCGCGTCAGCTTCGAGTCGCGATAGTTGATGAACTGTTTGTCCGAGTTTTCGCTCAGCTTCTGTATCACGCAGCTGAGCGACAGGAGGCTTTTGTTGATGCACACGCCCTCCTTAAACCGTGAGCCTGTCGCGCCGGTTTGATCCGCCCGCTCGCTGCCGGCCAAATCGACCAAATTCAAGATGCCGATCTGAACCGCGTCATTGTCCGTGCCGCCGTCAACGCCGTTGGCCGGCCCGATGACACGCGATTCGATCGTAATGCGGAAGATGGTGTGCGATCGGCTGGACCGTTCGTTCATGTTCGTTTCGCCGATCTTGCGCGCCTTGTTGCCGTCGTCCACGTGCTGGATGATCTGCTCCGCACAGTTCGTGATGCATTCCTTCGAGTTGACCGACACGTCGCCGCACTGGTTTTCCACTATCTTCAGGTTCGTGTTGGCCGTGTTGAGCAGATCGTGTATCTTCTCGTTGTAAATCTCGATAAACCCGACGCGGATCAGAAACTGGCGCTCCTTGATCTTTTTGATCTGCTCGAAAATTTCCCGCGCCGTCAGCGGCACCACACCCGGTTCCCGATCGTTCCCGATCATGGTGTACGTTTTGCCGGACGATGTTTGACCGTACGCAAATATCGTCCCGTTGATACCGTTCAGCGCGGACAGTATAACGGGCCGGCACACGGTGTCGAAAAGCTGGCGGGTGGGGACCGTTTCATCGAAAATATGATCTGTGCGGAGAGGTTTGGGAAAGCGGAAAAGAGGATGAAAAAACGGCACAGAAACAACGTCATTCTTGTGAATGGAAAATGGCTTACCGAATACAAACGGATCGCCATTGCCATCGATCGTTGCGATGATATTATCCCGGATGCGCCATTGTGATACAAGTTTGTTTTCCCGCTCCCTTTTGATGAGCGGTCGTACCTTGATCGAAACCTTTACATTATCAGACATGGTTTACTTTGGTGTCTGCCACCGGTGATGGGTCGAAATGTCGTGTGGCAATCCCTCACAGCAACCTATCTGTCCACACTTTTATATTATGACGGTGCATTGACCTGAAAACAAAACCGAGAGACGAGAAACATCAAGCAACCGCCGCTTTGTTTGCCATGAAGCTGCTACACCGTGGCCATTTTATGGCTCGAAACGCAAACACACACAATTTGCGTTTTCGAACAGCAAACGGTAAAGTATTTTAGTTTCAATGAATCACAAATAAACTAAACGAATGTAATCAACCACAGTTTGTACACAGCGTCTTTTGAAGAACTTAACGCTCTTTTGAGATTCACCAAAACTAAACAACAAGCGGAAGCATTCTCATGCCAATTTCACATTTCACACGACCTTACCACAAATAACAATTCACAATTCACAATTCAATACACGCAATTTTCGTTTCAATTTCACATAAACAATTACCAAAGCACAGCACAAATCTACGCCGGTAGCGGATGCCCACAGTACCCGATGTAAAAGCGTTGAAGAACCGATAGCCAAGTTGAGAATTGAATTGAAATTGAACGGCAAACGATCAGTGCGAGAGCAAGAAAATTGTGTAAAACGATCCGTTTTCAAGATAATATCGTTTCAATGGCATAAGATGAATAGATAGGAAAAGTCGTGGTGTTCTCAGATATTTTTCAAAAAGCCTGGTTTATTGCTTTTAAAATTATTTGATTATTTTAAATCTTCTCGTTTTTAGTTGTTTTGAAGTTCACATAACACATACGCACAATTTGTAGTGAAATTAAAAAAAACTATCTTCCAACAAGATTAATAGATAGAAACACATGGCGTTTTGACAAGACAAAACAAAGCTGTTGATGGCAATGAAACATTCAGAAATATTTCAATTGATATATGACTGATTTTCCATTAAAAGTAAGAGGAAAATAATGAAATTTAATTTATTTTTGTAAAAATAAACAATTCCACCCGTTTGCTGTCAAATCGATTATGTGAGCAGGATCGATACAGTTTCCCGCGCCACCTTGCCCATCGCATACCTTGGTTCGCGCCGAGCCGCCATATTGGAAATCTGCGCGAGACATTTTTTCAGCCGTCATCCGTGTCTGAGCAAATCGCAACTCGTTCCAAGCGAGAAGTTGTGCCCGCATCGTCGAAGCGAAAGAAAAGCGCCCGGTGGTTTTTCCCCACTTTTTGCCTCAGGTAATTGCTACGCTCAATTCTTTCTGACCGTGCTGCAAAAAACGAGCAGCTGTCCGTGTGTGTGTGCACTATTTTCTTCATTTTTGGGATAGAAACAGGAACAAGAGGATAATCGGGGCGATTTAGGAAAAAAAAAGTTCATCCGCGACGATGAGCGGTGTGTGGCGGTGGTGGTGTGAAATCGAACATGGTGGGAAGAGAGTTCTTACGTACTATTTGGTTGATGGTGGTGGGGGGAAGGGATCGGTGCTGCCCTGGTACGAGTAGTTGTGGTCCGGGAGGGGCAACGTAAAATTGTGCTAACTGTGCAGATTGCGGAAAAAGTCTGTCCGTGTGACCCAGCTCTCCCCCGCCTCCGTCACCCAATTTGACAGCTAGCCCTTGCTGTCTCGGCCTGGGCTTTCCTGCTGAGGGAATGATGGACAGAAAAATTACATAATTTGTGCCAAAATATAAGGAAGGTCCGGAAATGACCTTGTGTGCACTGTTGCAAGTACCAAGGGATCAATATTTGATACGCCATCACCATTATGGATCCATAATCATGAATACCTTAATCAGTGAAAATGATTCAGTTTGTTGCTATGATTATGTAAGTTTACCTTGAGCGCAGTGCCAACCCGATCAAAACTTTCTGCACGGGGCGATAAAAAAGGGTTGGCAAAGGGGGTGCTGCGATGAAACCGATTCCACACCACCTCCAGGCTTTGGGGTCAATTTTGGCAAATGGGAAGCAAAAACAAAACACATTACAGCTACCATGCACGGTGCATGCATGGTTTAGAAAAAAAAGCAAATATTTAGGACAACAATGGCGGAGATGATAACGGCCATCCCGGCGTTCCACGGAAGAATCAACCAACGTCGAAAACATCGCTCCTCTCAAAACGGTTTACGGTGTCTACCTGTGCCGCGGTGTGCTCTCAAAGTAACGAATGTTCCTTTTGGGAGATCCAAGAGTTGCTCCCCAATCCGCGCGAGCTCGCGCTTTCACGCACTGGAATGCATACGGATACTGTTGGAGAGAGAGAGAGAGAATGAGGGAGTGAAACGCACAATGTTCCGGGTGGAAGGAAGGGTCCGGCCGCCCGTTCAAACGAAAGGACCCTTTCCATCCCTCCCGTACAGTTGCATACAGAGTGCAAATGCAACGCGCTCGGCCAAACTCCCTAATGTTCTACGACTCTAGCTCTGAAAATCCCGAGAGTAATTATTTGCTGTTTTCTTAACCATATTCGAAGAAAAATTCACGTCTCAGTAAATATTTTTCAGGCCAACCTGTCTAATAAAGCACGTGAGCCGTACACACAGACAGAGAGATAGGGGCGCGAGAGAGATACAGAGGGAGAGAGACAGAGAGATTAGGAGAGGCGCCAGGAGTGCACACTCTCCTTGCGCGCATCCAGCACGCCCAGCCGATCGCAGCAACCAAAGACGGCTCCTCCTCTTCAGCCCGGCGGGTCCAGCAAATTTGGGCGTTAGCAAAGCCGGAAGCACCGAACCGACAAGCGCGCACACAGGCAAAGAGTAATGTAGTTTTTAATACCTTTAAAATCCTACCTCTATCCTACTATCTAACTTTGTAAAAAAAAACAAAAAAACAACAATTACATTATATGCACCACTCACGCTCACACACTGTATTTGACGGTAAAGTAAATCGAAATCCTGTTCCAAAACGCACGCGTTCGTGTGAGGCATATTAAGCCAGTAAAGGGCAACAAAAAAAAACAACTGCAATCACTCTCTAGATTTTGCCTCACCATCCTTGCCGCCACACTATTCTCCCACGGGGAACCAGTGTTGCCGGGAAGGCAAATCTAGAGAGTCGAACTGCATCGGTTTTGAAATGTGCAGGAACGGCTTTCCCTAGTACCCTCTCTGGGCGTGCCCAGAGCGCGGTCTAGGGAGAGTTGAAGCGAGCGAAATCGCGATCGCTTACACTTTCCATTCTGTAACTGGCGCTTATCGGTAGTGTACGCTACTCTTCCAGGCTTCCGTCCGCTCTCCCCCCTAAACTCTCCATGATGCTGGAGGAGGAGGAAGAAACTGCCCCACGAGGCGGCGACGACAACGATCAAGGCCAACTGGCGGACCAACATCATCAGCCCGCGCAGAAGCAGTCCAGCCGCGAAGGCGATCGTGAGCGTAGTGGCCACTATTCCTCGAGCTCGAGTCGCACCACGAGCAGCCGGTACGAGGACGATTACTCGCATCGTTTGAACCGCGATCGAGACCGGGACCGGGATCGGGAGCGAAGCCACCGCGACCGGGATTATCATCGCGATCGGAACCGTGATCGCGAGTACGGTGGCCGGTATCGGGACCATTACCGGGACCATCGGGAAGATCAGTATCGGCGCGATAGGCGAAGCAGCCGCAGTCGGTCGCGGTCGAAAGAATCGCGCTCGCGGGACCGTGATCGTGATCGTGACCGGGAACGTAATCGCTCGCATCGGGATGATCGTAGCTCGCGCGATGGTCCCAGCTCTCGACCGGAGCGGACAGCGCAGGACCGTCTGTCGGCGGAAATTGAGCAGGAGCTGGCAAACCTGCGCAGACAGCATGATATGAAGGAAGCATTAAAGCGACAGCAGCAGCAGCAGCAACAACAAAGCGCAGGTCACGATCGTGCGTCCAGCAATGGAGACGACAGTCAGGATGATTCCAAACCCTCCGGCAGAGTTGTCGGTGAACGTAGACCGACTACAAGTAGTAGCTCTGGTGCTGGTACACATTCCGGGCATTACGAAAAGCAGCAGTCGTCAAGCTTCATGCCGCAAATCGATCCCGGCCAGCCGGTCGAATACGTGCCGGAGATACAAACCGAGGAAGAGCGCATCGAGTTTCAGCGCAAAATGCAGGAAAAGCTGCAGCAACATCTCGCCGCCGAGGGAAAGCTCTACCCACCGCCCTCGAAACCGCAGCGTGACGTGCCCGCTCCCGTTACCGTGACCGGTTTCGCGAACGATGGCTCATTTTTGGAGATGTTTAAAAGGCTCCAGCAACAGCAAAGCGCCGTGCCTGGCAGTAGCGGTGGCGCCACCCCAGCAATGGCAGCAATGCCCCACCCACATCATCACCTGTCAACCGGCATTTCGGCAGCCAATCCGACCCCAGTGAAACCGATGATGGTGGTTCCAACCGCTGCCGCCCTACCGAGGATGCCGCTGGTCGTTCAGCAACCGGCGGCCGTCGGGTCATTCAAACTGCTCCCAACCGTTGCGGCCGCCGCCGCGGTCGTCCCACCGCAGATCGTGAAACCGTCGACGATTGAGAAGGAACCACCGCCACCGCCACTTCCCGTCTTTGGGCGGCGGCGGGGTGGCAAGATTCTTAAAACCGGAATGGTGAAGAAGGTGCGGCCGATCGAGGAGTCCGCCGCGGATGCGCCAAACGACGCGTGGACTCTTTACCTGCAGGAGGTGAAGAAGTACAAGAGTGCTTCGTGTGATGCGGACTCCAAGACGCGACCATTGGTCAAATAATTGGATAAATGGGAGAGAGAGAGGGAGTGTATTCAGTTTCCCTTTCTTTCCACCTTTATTTTCCCGTTGGAAAGGAAATTGTATTCTTATTTATAAAACTAACCTTTTTTGTGTGATGAATGTATCGGAAGGGATAAATGAGAATCTTTCACATGCCACCCGCTTTTTTTTGTGGGTGCCAAGTGTGATTTATTGGGAGTTGGCAGGACATTGTATACCTTCTCTGCACTGGAAATGGTATGATGGACCCATAACCCCGGTATATTATGTAAATAATAAGTTATCAGTGTCGGTGAATCTTCATTTTCACCCTTTTCTATTTCAAGTTTGCTGTGTGGGATTCTTATAAACCAGATTTTTACCATGCGAAGCGGGAAATACGTTAGCAATTAATGGTCATTCAGTAGCAGAGTGGGTACAGAAATGAAGGGGAAAATCTGTAATTTGTGGATAAGAAATAGAGCGCACACGGACGGACTGTTCAACATTTATTTAAGTCCCCATCTGAAACCCCCGGGATCTTTCCGTGGGGGTGTGGTGGGTGTTTGCACAACACGCGCGCACACACACACACGCACACTCAACCCAAAATTAAGCTGACGATATTTTCTCTGGAATTTAGTGCTTTTTCGCGTGTGTCCTACCGACCGAGACCAACAACCAGCGAGAAGATGGCGTACGAACCGAAGACGGCCCCATTCGATCCCCGCTTCCCCAACCAGAACCAGACCAAGCACTGCTACCAGAGCTATCTGGATTTCCACCGCTGCGAGAAGGTCAAGGG
The DNA here is from genome assembly GCF_017562075.2 of Anopheles merus. Taxonomy (NCBI): domain Eukaryota; kingdom Metazoa; phylum Arthropoda; class Insecta; order Diptera; family Culicidae; genus Anopheles; species Anopheles merus. Next base: position 35,359,956 of record NC_054083.1, read on the forward strand.
CGAGGGCGACCAGGTATGCAAGTACTTCAAGAACGTCTTCTCGTCGATGTGCCCCAACTCGTGGGTTGAGAAGTGGGACAGCCAGCGCGAGGAGGGCACCTTTGCCGGCCACATCTAAGGCATCCAAGCGAACCGGGAGAGAGAGAGTGCGCGCTGATGTTTGGTGCAACGATGTCGTCGCTCTCCCGGGATCCCTTTTTGCATACACCCTTTGCTAGTAAACCATCAGAAGTAACATAAATTTGAAATTCAACCTACTACTACTGCTGCTACCACCAGCAATACAAATCCGGAAGAAGAATGTGTCGCGTGCGCAACGTTGCCATCCGTCACGATCCACGTGGCGCGGGCACGCGATGAAATTGAAATAAAACCATTATTAAACAGAGAGAACGCAACCCTGTATCGTTAACCACGGAAGCCTTATTTGGAGTGCATTATTTTTGCATGGAAGAGTATATTTGGAAAGAAATCTTAAGTGGTTCCATTTAAACCAACTCTGATTGATGGTGGACCGATTTAAATGATCTCAATCCCCATCTAACACTAAAATTATCGTAGAATCTCTAGAAAGTAGGCTATGGAATTGTATCAAGTCATGCCCGGAGCTGGATGTCATGAAGTCATAATCAACAACATAATTTTACAAGAATTGCTAGTTCAATCTAAACCCGTTTTAGTTTCATAATTTATTCCTGCATCTTGCTGCATAACTTACAACAAATGGTAAAATTTCCATATGAAAATAAATCTTTTGCTAGTACATATTGCTGGTAACTCTGTTCATTCCATACATTGCCATTGTACTAAACGTTATTAAACATTCGCAAAGAAAAAACATCTCAACGGTCGATTTAAATCACACATTTTAGCTGGTCACCCTGTGCGCTGTGTTTACCTGTCACAGGCTGTCAAAGTGTTCGATGGAAGTTTCGTTTACGTTTTGTGGAGCTAAAATTACATCACATTGTCCGCAACCGGCTACGGTAAACGTATCACCCAACCCGCCCTCTCGCAGGACGTAAATACGCCCCGGACAGGTGAAGTTCAAGCTACGGAGGAACCATTTCATCATCTCGCTGCGTTAAATAACGAACCCCTCCCCCGAGACAAGAAGATGCCGGCAGCGGAACAGCCACTGCCCAACAACCATCACCAGAACGGTAAAGAACCTGCCGCACCATGCCGAACGTGTATGGATTTCAAATCGTGGTCCAAACAGCAGCGCAAATCGCTGAGCACCAGCGCCGGAACGGCCAGCGTTGCGAAGGCCGGCAGTGAGAGTGAGGTTGCAGCCCACCGGAAGGCGGATAGCTCGGACGATCGGAGCGGTGGATCACCGCCGAACTGCCCCATCGACAAGGAGCAGCTGGGCCGGTACACGTGGGGCTTGCTGCACACGATAGCGGCCTACTATCCGACCACCCCGACCGATGCGGAAGAGCGAAACGTGCGGACATTCTTTACCTCCCTGTCGAAGCTTTACCCGTGCGAATACTGTGCGAAAGACTTTCAGCAAGAGTAAGACATGGGGGGGGGGGGGGGGAGCTTAAACTGTGTTGCAAGGTGCTAACCGATGTTTTCCGTTCCCTTCCCTCTATTGCAGGCTGAAAGAAATGCCACCGGAAACAAAGTCCCAGCACGCCCTGTCCCAGTGGCTCTGCCGGATACACAACCGCGTCAACGTGAAGCTGGGCAAACCCGAGTTCGACTGCACCAAGGTGAACGAACGGTGGCGGGACGGTTGGTTGGATGGGTCCTGTGATTGAAAACACATGCGTGTCTGGTGGTGCTTGGTGCGTTTTCGGCAATGTGATGTGTGTGAGAAAAATTACCTCCCCCGAACTAAGTTTTGTGCTCGTTGTATGATAAACGTACGTGTAATACGCGTTTGTAGATTAAATTTATTTCACTTAAGCTTTTACCAACCGTACAGTAGTGTCGTTTTTGTTTTGTTTTGTTACCACTAATCCAGCTGTGGACACGTTTTTCTCGAACTTTCTATTACGCCAGTTGGAACCGTCGTCTCCCTCTTCAGTTTGCACATTGTGGTTGTTAACCGATTTTAATGATCCTCTTAGTGCAAAATTATCACACTTTTGATTTTTTCTGTTTCTTCTGCTTGGCGGCAGGTTGGGACTCTTGGCTGGTCTGGACGTTTTCGACTGCATCTGGCGTTTTCTGCTTCTTCTGCTTAGTGACCGATTGGGTCACCTCTTTTTCCTCCTCCGCCTCTACCACATTACCATTTTGCGCCTTTTCTTTTTTTGCCTTCTTTTTCTTCTCCTTTTTCTGTTCCGTTGATTCGGCCTCCTCCGCCGGTGCGTTGTCACCATCAGCTGATGTACCATTCTCCGTAGGTACCTCTGCCTCTTGGTTCTTGTCCTTCTTTCCCTTCTTCTTCTTCTTTTTGCTCTGTTCCGTCGGTTCGCTCGATTCGACCGCTTCGGCCTTGCGCTTCTGGGGCGTTCCGTTCATCGCAGGCTCGCCGTCGGCTGTACCATTCTCCGCTGGTACCTCCACCTCGTTACCATTCTGAGCCTTCTCTTTCTTTGCCTTCTTTTTCTTCTGTTTCTTCTGCTCCGGTTCTCCCGATTCGACGACCTCTTCCGTTGTCTTGCGCTTCTGTGGTTTTCCATTTTGAACCTCACCGGCATCAGCGGTGGCTGCCGTTCCATTCTGCTTTGGCGCGTCTGTTGCGTTCTGCGCACCGTCAGCTTCCTTCTCCTTTTCGGCCTTCATCTCCTTCTCTATCAGTGCCCATGCCGCTTCCACTTCCTGCCGGGAAACGATGCGGCAAGAGTTTTGGAAGAAGTTCAGAAAACCTTTCTGCTTGCGCGGTATGTTGTCCGTGCGCTCGATGAAGTTAAACACGCTCCTCACACCCGCAGACATATTTTTGTGTTTTTGCGCGATAGAGCGCACCATTACGACCCAGCTCTCTTGCTTTTTGGCGCCCTTCTGCACCTTCGGAACGAACCCTTTGGCGGAGTACTTTTCCGCCTCGCTGATGCAGCTCGTGTGCTCGTTGTACGTGGTGGCGGTGAAATCCTTCTGGCAATCCATGCACGACACATTGATGCCCTTGCACCGGCTGGCGTGCGCACCCACGACCTGCTTTTTCAGCGACTCTCCACACTTGTTGCAAATAAAGACGACCATTTTCGTACTGTATTGGGGCTTTTTAGCGGCTAGTTTTACGATCCACCTGGCGTGTGGGGCTCGATCGTACTGGAAACGCACGTGCTTTTGGTTGTTTACGAATTGTTTGAAGCAGCCAGTGACGTTTGTACATGGACACGCGGGTGTCAGATTTGACGTTTGCTGACGGTTGCTGATGAAGCCTCGGTCAAATGAAGAGAAAACGAATGAAACGCTTCATTTTAGGTGCAGTTTGTTTCTGATGTTTACCCAAAATCGGCGCGGCTGGAATGTTTCTTTATCAAAATGTTTATTTCGGGAAAAGATCCGACACCTCTAGAAGGTTAAAGTAAGTTCACCACTCTATTATTACACGCCGTCTGGCATTGCCGTCTGGAGGACTCAACAAAGCTAGCGAACGTTGGCCCTTCAAAGAATCTTGCATAGTGATGTGTCGGTTGATCTGCACCTGCCAGGTCGAAGCTAACCGCCCGAGTCGACTCGTCAGGAACAAGTAGGTTCGGTAGGTGCAACGGTTCCGGTAGGTGTGAGAAAGCATTAGCGACTCCGATTCGCGTTCGCTGATCACCGACTGGTCGGAGTCACTAATGCTTTCTTGCACCTACTGAACCTACGGATGGATTCGAACTCGTTGCACTTACAGGTCAGACTTACAGAGGCCTATAGAGGCTTTCGAGACTTAACAAATATCACGAAGCCGGATAATCAGTCCCTGCTACTAGGAGGGGGGTCAAACAGGACATTCTTGAGCGGCGCATTTTCTGGATCAATTTTGGCGGATTATTAACACCTATGGCTGCGCTGTTAGGTGCATTATAAACCCTGAAGTTAACTGAACTTAACTTAAGTAAATCTTATGCGACCTAGAGTACAATTGTTGATCGAATCATATTACAACGACTTGCTCAATCCTAATCAGGCTGCAACAAGATAAAAAATAAAGTTATTTTTTAACAATATTTTTGTTGGGGAAATGATCGTGAAGTACCCATTAAACCCATTTTATTGAAGTGGCACATAAGTGCCTAAGTAGTATTCTTTCGCCTAATTTCTAAAGTTTGATAGAGTATGGCTTGCATCAGCACTGTCTAAAGCCAAACGATCAGATCTGCTTTAAAAATGTCACGTAATCCTTCATTTAACAACTCAACAATGAATCCTGTGCTGTGGACTAATGCCTGACTAATGTTCCGTGACAGTGAGCCTAAGCCGAGGATATCTTGAAGTGCTACAGAAGTTATTCAAAGTTTGTCAAGATCAAGTTCAAAATCCTCCTTTGCACGTAACTCACAAGGGAACGAACTCGACGTAGCAATGTACTAAGCGATATAATTGAAAAAAAGTGTAGGACATGTTACTGTTTGTAGAAAAAATCTCAACCCTTATTATGTCATTGTTATCGGAACAAAAGATTAGGAATGGTAAATCGAGGAAATGAAAATTCGAGGGCAGGAACATGTCGACGGCACCGGTTAGCTGAAGCGATAACGCAATAAAAACGATTGTCTTCATACTGTTAGTTTCAATTGGTACAAAACCCTCTCAAACCAGATGCAAAACGGAAATGAAAACAGGACCAATCGCAAACGGAGCGAGAAAAGTGGAAAAAATGCACACAATCGTATGTGTGTGTGTTTTTTTCTGTTATCTTCATACCTCTCTATATAATCAATTGAACGGGCGTGGGCGACACGTGCGATGGAACACTTTAGGCTGAGCACATGGAGTACTACACGCAACGCGAGAAGTCACGATGACATGGCACGATAAGCATGAAACAAGTGTCTAATGAACGCTGGTTCGTCACAGCTAGCCACGGTGCGCATCAAACTGATGCAAATTGCTCAGTAGGCTCAGGGTCTGTCGTTGCCCTTCATTCCGTACGGTGCGTAAACCTTCCAAGACAATCTTCCTTTCTATCGGCCGCCTTTTTTTTGCGCCCCATTCATGTGCAGGCTCGGCATTGGAGGGGAGCGGCTGTTACTTTTGCTTACCACTGCCACTTGTTCTGCAGGAGAAAGAGATGGGGTTAGGTCTTCTTCCACAGATGATGATCCCTACTAACCCCTAGACCGTCGTTTGGATCATCCAAAACACCACACAAACGGCCTTACGTGAGCGGGTCTTAAAGGATCCCGCTTTTCAGTGACGACGGATGGTTGGAGAGGATCACTTAACCGACGGTAATGGGTCATCCGCCCTGCGGCAAAAGATCCCGAACCGACCAGCCCCACATGTGAACTACATTTTCGAACACCATTCCATTCCAAGGTGATTAGATTGCGCAATCTATGAGAAAGAGAGGAGTCAAAAAAATGGGGAAGATATAAGCAGAAGGTACAACACCAACACACAACAACTTACTTGGGCGCGTTTTTGAGATCCCATGACAACGAAACGTCCGTTTGTACCGGTTTTGCAAAAGCAAATTGGACGAAAAATGTACTCATTAAGACACTGGCGGGTGTTAGGTGAGGACTATACGGGTTGTGTAGGGGGGTAATGGTTTCGGCTTCAGTAACACTATCGAAAGAAGCCACCCGGTGGTCACTAAGTCTGGAGTCTATTGCAGGCACATCTCTCGGGGGATCAAACCATCCAAGATGGCCACAGGCGCTGGACCTGGGGATTGTTTATTTACGCACTGCGGTATCTTTTCGTTAATGCTGCTTGTGTGTGTGGTGCCTTTCCCTTTTCATCTTAGCCTACCTGCCGCGATGATTACGACCACCGATGCTGTTACATGCTCCACTATCGCGGCGAGAAGCGGGACGAGCTGATCGCTGCGGTAATCTCGGCTTCTTCACGACCGTCACCACAGGTGAAATGGTCCGAAAACTGGCTCGAAGGGAATGCCGATGTTTTGTGTAACGAACGTGTTCGGCAGATGATTTTGACAGCATGGCAACGATCCAGGCAGGCGTTGAGCGGCGCAGAGTCCTGCTCCTGCACGTGCTAATTGAACAAGCACACATTGCCAAAACCACAAGCATTGTCCAACTGTTAGTATTCGGTATATTGTGTGGTCAGAAGAATGGAGTTTGGAGGTTGTGTTGTTTGCTTTACTCTTTCTCTTCCCAATTTTTGTTTTCTACTCCGAAAAGGAAGAAGTTTGACATCTTATTTGTGGCCAGGAATTGTTTGGGGAAAAATTGAAAAGGACAAGCCCCCGGGTGAGTTACTGAATAAAACATTTTGGCGGACTGGTAGATTGGAGTGTCCAGCGAACAATATTCACCTCCCCTTTTGTCCAGCGCCGTACCGTCTGGAAGCTTTTGTGTGTTATTAAACTTGTAAATCAAGTGACCGAGACGTCTTCTCGGATGTGAAATCTCTCGCTCTTTCTCTCCCAGATTTCCTGTACACCGCGAGGAGTTGAAGAGAGCATAGTAGAGTGGAGCTGGGTTGACGGGGGCTTCTTTTTTAACGTACATTTCCATATTTCCATACCGAAATTTGCCTCACCCGCTGGTGTCATACCTGCCAAAGCGTTCACATTTTTGTGTAAATTAATAGCGTTAATCGAAATGCGCGTACATCATCTCTCCCTCCCTCTGTCCCTTTTCTCCTTCCCGAAGGCGGATTTCTGTTTGAATTTCGATGTCGCCGTACATTTGTTTGCTTGTGTGGCTTTCTTTTTACCAGCCCGTTTGACCTTTTGTCGTTCGAGATCTGTGCCATGCACGTGTTTCCATGTTTTCCATGCACAACGATCCAAGTAGGTTCTGATTTTTGCGCGCGCGCGTGTTCACAGTATCCTTCGCGTGTGCAATTTGCATGGCTTCTCGATCAAATGTCTTCGTAGAATCGTAACGTTGCGTTCCATCCGGTGAATCCTCCGGCCTGATTTCAAACCCCGTACGGGACGTTGTTGGTCCACGTGAAAGTGAAATGAAACCGGTTCTAGAGTGTGTCTGGGTGCGCTCCTTGTACTCCCGTGTTTTGTGAAGTACCGCAAATGTGCTCCCAAAAAAAGCTGGGAAAGGTAAGTGCAGAGAGTCCCCCCTGGGTTTTTTGTTGTTGTTGTTGGGTATATTCCGTCCCTTGCTTTGTGTTTCGGTTCGGCGACGAATGCATCCGGAAAGGGGAAAAAAGGAGACACAAGCAGCAGCAGCATGGACCGCTTACTTTCGCCTACTGCTTTTCCACCAGCTCCCCAAGTGGGTGATCAAACATTGAACAACGTGCGACATGTGTAAAATTATGTAAAACAGCCAAAAATTCCTATACTATGTGGTGCCGGTTTTTGTTGTTCCGGGCGTCCCCAACAAACACCGGTGGAAGGGCGAGCTTCCGTTCCGGCGTGGCTTTTGTCTCTATTTTCTGGAACCGATCGGAACAACCTTCGGAGAGTTTCAGCTACTAACACAGCTAACGAGATCGGTCTGTGTGTTTCTCTAATTTCCTACCCTTCCTTTCACGGGCGCGCCGTTAGTCTGACCGTCGTCCGGTGCATTGATTTCGATGCCGGCGCTGACCGGCGGATCGGAAGTGGTGCTCATCCGGTGGGTGTCTTTTTCCTCGTTTGCTTTGCTGCCTGGTTGTCTTGCTTAATCATATCACATTAATGTGGCTGCATGGAAGATGGACGGGGGTTTTTCCGGGGTGGTTAAAGGGGACTTTTTACTTTGAGACCACCCGAATCCCGACCGTCTACGTGAAGGGAGAGAAAGCGAAATGATCTGGGCCGAAGGTGCGCCCTACTGAAGGGATTGGTCTTTTGCTGGGCAGGGTGCCGGTAAGGCTCTACACAATTGAGGTATGATAAAACACTGACCGGCGGAGTTGAAGCGGAACTGGTGTCACTGTTTTAGGCCTCACTCCCCATGTGGTGGATAATGGCATTTGGGCGCGTGGGTTTTACATAACCTCCACTTAATAGAAGGACAATTGCCGTGGGTGTTGACGGAATGGGAAAGGTGTTTTATTGATTTAGTTGTTGGTTCCTAACATACTTATTTGAATTGAGATGTTTTACAACAATTAGCGCGGTGAATTCGAATAATCCAACGACCTTTCAAAGCCCAATGATTGGAGTGGAACGGGTACATTAAAAACAACTCTTGGCAGTGACTTAGCTGGCTAGCTGGAAACAACCGAAAATTGGAAGAATTCTCTTCTCTATTCTCGTAAGCAATCGGGATAGTTTGATGGTAGACTAGTAGAAAGAATTTAAGTGGCAACGGAGAAGTTGCAGGGTGGCTAAACGTTAAGTAAAGGGCTTCAAGGTAAGCAAAGAGTTACTTTATGCTATAACCTATTGTTATATCATACTTTATTCTTTCTTTTGACTATGCAGAAGGTGCATTTGGTGATTATTACCTGAAACTTAAGCGTTGATGTTCAGTTAATGTATATTGGCTGATACTGAGATAGTTTGGTGACTTTAAGAATAATTCGTTTAATACAGCTCCAAAGCCAACCAAAGTTCCTTGCAATCGTTTCTGGGTTATCCAAGCCAATCCAATCTACTTTGCACCCAAAAAGGACATTTTGTGAGCAAACGGATGATTAAATGATGAGGATTAAGGGCAAGATTTTTTGTATTTTTTACAGCTTATGTAACATTATATTATATTATATTATTATTATTAGTAGGAGCCGGTCTCATGGTACAGTCGTCAAATCGTACGACTTAACAACATGCCCGTCATGGGTTCAAGCCCCAAATAGACCGTGCCGCCATACGAAGGACTGACTATCCTGCTATGGGGGGAAATCAATAAGTCACTGAAAGCCAACCCCACAAGTGGGTTGGCAGGCCTTGACCGGCATTGGTTGTTGAGCCAAAGAAGAAGAAGATATTATTAGTAGAAATACAGTAGTTGTATAAGTGTCTAATACAACAAAGTTAGAACCAGATTTTGTACACGGTGGACATGAGGATGCTGCAATCTAGACAAAACAAAGTTCCTCTAATGTGATCTTCGTGATCATGATGCAGTCATGGCACGGATCCAAAATATTTAAAACTACTGAGCAATTTTTAGTTTGAGTTTATTGTAGTTTAGATCGTATTCTAAACATATCTCTACAATGGGAGTGTGTTGTTGTACAATGCTGTTCCCCTATCCTAAGTGATCTTCAGAGTTGGCATTTATCATCTGAATGAGTTACATAAAAACAATCCCTTCAGCATTCTGCACCTCCTTGTGCAAGGCAATAGGGATTGGGCAAGCTAAAATTACTCCCATGTACCACTCTGCATGACATTGAGATACACTACGCGCTGTGGTCAACAATTTTCCATTAGGGCCGTTGAAATTGTGCATTAGGCTGCTCGGCGCCAAAACCTTCCTGCTGCTGAGTGTATGTCCCGCCCCATGCTGTGCCCCACCGAATGTGGGGCGCATTTATTTGAGGCTTATTTAAATCATTAAGTAATTGCGCCCAACAAGGGGTAAGCAATAAATGTACAATTATGTTTGCTGATCGAGTGTAGCTAACCAGTCCGCCGGGGGCTCGCATCGCTCCACACGATCGAGACGATGCTTATCGATGCATTGATCCTTTCCGGCTCGAGCAGTCGGATTCGTACACTCAACTGTCTTGGATGACGCTCCTCACAGTGATCGAGAGGGAATGTATCGATAGAGAAACCTACTATCCACCGATCGACAACGAGCTGGATGGAAAAAACACTACTACTCGATCTTAGATTGAGTTTCACACGTACCAATGAAGCTGTAATTGGACCACTTCTGGTGCTAAGTTTTGTACCGCTTCGAGGCACCCCGTGCACACACTCCACTCCACAATCCATTAAACGCTTGATAAGTGCAATGTGTGAAAAATGTTCTTCCATTTGCTAAAACTTTAATGGAACCAGCGTCTTTCCGACTGCCGTTTGCCCAACCTCCGCCGAATTTGCGCGTGAAGTACCTTCTGTTTTTCCGCAATACAGATTTCGAGACTCATCGTGCGCCTTTTACCCCTCCTTGTCTCTCCCCCCCCTCTCTTGCAAGGTCTTTCCTCTCGTGGCTCGTGGCGGGCGATCGTATGGAAATCGTATTCGAGCTGATGGTACATTATTTGTGCGAGTTTGCACTGCCACACGCTCTGCAATACCCCAAACAGCCACCGTTGGCCGCGCTACGGTTGTTTGTCACTGTGTGAGCGGTCAATTGTTGTGGCCGGATTTGAAAATTGCGTACCGTTTCGTTTGCCACATGGAAAAGAATGGCGGCGATGCTGTTGCTTCTTCTAACCCTTCCCCCGTCCTGGTAGGTTAATTAGAGCGCGGTTGCGATCGTGGCCACACGAATTCGATACGCATTCTCCCGTTCATTAGCCTTTCTCGTGGTGCGTGTGTGTTGGCGTGACACGACCACGGCACGTCTCAAGCGCAAACAAGCGACGAACCCTCCCGCGCATGCACGATCCGATGACCGGATCGTTATTGTGTTGTGCAGGGCGACCTTTCTTCCTTGGGAAAATAGTTGCCAATATGCTGCAGCCGGTCCGGCTGCATCTGGCACTGCACAACCGGCGAACCGGACAGCAGAGAAACCAACGAAACCACACACTGTGCATTGGATTCATGTTTTCCCGTTTAACCCCTCGCCGTGGTCGTCTATTGGCCGATGACATTGGGAATTGAATGCAAAATGTGTGCACGCTTGTCCAGTTGATGTTCGGCAAATATCGACCCAACAACAACAGTGGCCGCTACTTACCTTCGACCGCCGTTTGTGATGATGATGCGTGTAATAAACAGTTATGGGTCCGTTTGCAGAAGGTCCGTATGCTGTGGTGCCGTTCGCGGTGGTTCGATTTTTTTCCCTTTTCCGAGTGGATTGCACTTTCGGTTGCGTTTGGCAACGCAACAGCATTGATGAGCCCATTGCGGGTAGTGTAGTGCAAAGGCGACGCAGCAAACGGTTTCGGTTGTCGTTTGATTAAATTATTGCCCGTAATGCTGAAATTGATTGATTTTCCTGTAGTGCTTAGGGCGAATTAGTGGGTTTGTTTAATTTAAATTCTTAATGATGTTATTGGAGTGATGAAATGGGCTTGCTTGTTTTGAATACATTGGGTTTTTTTTAGTTTAGAGTTTATTAAGTCAAGTTAAGTTTAACTTGGATAAAAAAAGGGTCTAATTATTGATGCAAGAATTGGGGTATGATCAACTGCGAGGAACATGGGATTCTATGGCAGAAACTCAGAACTTTAAAATCAGATAGGATTGATTCCCACTCGGAATATCACTCAATATGAAGGATTGACCTTCCTATTGTGTGACTCTAATAAGCATAGAAAGCCTGTTTTATGGAAGCCTGCAAAATAAGAAAACCAAAAAGAATGAGATAAAATGACTAATAGTTATCCTCAAAGTTATGAAAATAAATTCAAAAACAGGTCAAAATCAAGACAACTTTTTCGTTTAAGATAGAAAAAGAGATGGATATTTACTTCGCAAAAATAAAAACAGAGGTAATACAAAAAGGGGGCCTGATTTAAAAAAATGGCGAAATTTTGTAGGCATAATTTGTAACTTAATTGTCTACAAAAACTCAAACATAGACAAGGCGACATAGGATCCGTTAAAAAAAAAAACAAATAAAAATGCTGTTCAAATGTTGTGAACTCTACTGACATTGCGGAAGTCCCTGAAGAACTGTTGCATAACCCTGTAACCGGGCCAATGTAACTAGTATGTATAAACAAAGCTTGTGCAATACACTAGCCCTAAAAAGAATTCGATGTCTGCATCTCTCAATGCCTACCCTCAAAATGTAGTGCTATCGTTTGTACATGCAATCGGTAAGCTTACTAATTCGTAAAACTAAATTGGCCAGATGCAATTAATAATGCGTTATCTTGTTTAGCCGCTTCACATCCATCCATAGTGCGGAGCTACCGGTGCTTGTCAATGAATTGTTGACCCTTTCTGACACCGATCACCCAATCGGATCGATGTAACCGAACGCACAAACGACGATGTAACCCTATGATTAACTCTGTTTTGGTGCGAGCATTTGCTTCCATCTAGCACTGCAGCTCCTCTACCTCGTAAGTGAAGATCCCTTTTTACGATCATTAGCCGGCTAGCAGAAGAAGACGGTTTCGCCACACGGGGTACGATCCCGGTCATAGGGCACAGCCACCGAGCCACGTCGGTAGTCACCCGCGGCAGTGGTAGCTCTGTTTACCGAGGAGCACACATGCTGATCAGCGATCGTTTAAAGGGGTTGTGTGGTTGCGCAGCTGCTCATCAGCTCCACCATTTGGAACCACTCGTGCAACATTCTAATTTTTATTCGTCGTGTAAAATGTGCACCACCGCCACTAGCGCGGTACGAGTGAATGGCGAACACGCGTGAGTTGAGCAATTTTTTTTTTCTCAAACAAACATTCCTCACCAGGTACACCGAGGGGGGGAGCTTTTCCGTGAGTCCATTAATGGGTAAGATGTGCCGCCGCAACTCTCAGTGGACTCTAAAGTGTTCTGGTTTTGTTTCTGCCAGCAATAAGCCTCCAGACATTTGGCATTGAACGTCTTCGCTCGGTTCCCGGCAGCATGCCGTGCGGCCCGATGTCGATGACTTTACGGTGACTGATGTGATCTGACCTTGCCCGTGCAGTGATTGGTCCCAGAAGTGGGACAGTTTATGTGAAGCCTTCCTTCCGTTGGAAACACTGCTTCGAACTTTGACTTATGAACTTGCATACTTTTCCTTCTTCTGAAGAATGAAAAAGGAACGGGTTTGGACAGCTGAGACACTTTGATTGGCAGCAGCGTGTAAGCAGATTCAATCGGAAGCTGCCGTTTAAAGTAACGATGCGCAGTTTCCCAACGCTGCTGTAAGTACTCTCACCCTCTTTGTTATTACTGCGGCGTGTGGGGCTCGGAGTTCTCGGTGTGCTTCTTCACAGCCGGTCAAATTATGACGCGGTAGGCTCGTTGGTAGGCTATTAATCAGAGCAAGGTCACCGTGCTCAAGCATAACAGCGCAGCGAAGTAGCAGTAGGTTTAATTTCGCTGCGATGCATTACAACACCGCCGTCGCCTTCGAAGCAAAGCCCAACATCGAGATGCACACACAAGCTCCTTTTCTCCGTGGTGTACCCTTTTTTGTTAGACCCAATCATGGCTTATTAATCATGCCTCGCGCCGTACACGGTTTCGGGCAATTATCCTTCGTCACAGAATGGCAGGGCAAACTCTTGCTGCCATTGCGTTACAATTTTTGGTTCCGAATTGTTCCGCTCCATTTCCCCCATCCACTCAGCTACACACGTAGAAGGAAAGAGGGTGTACACTGCTCAGCCTTAAATAGGTAGCAGAAGCCGCGCATCGGATATCGTTTGCTCATCACAGACGAGCAAGATGGCTCGGGGTGTCATAAGCGGACCTTGTGGATCATCTGCTCGAAAACAAATTGAATCTAACAAAAAAAAGAGTAGAATACATCCGAAGCGAGGATCGATAGCCTTCACTCGGTAGGCTCACATGCAAATTCTGGTTCAAAGTTTTTCGTTCATTGTGCAAATTTTTGAAATTGCAAATAAATTAATGCCACTGCAAATTGCCGGTATAGAAATCGAGCCACCGAAATGGTGCATAATCATGGCGGTTTAACAATCGAGGGGAAAAGATTCGTGTAAAAAAAAGGGTATTATACAACACCAATAGCGTCAATTTTCTGTTGTTATAAATGGTATTGATTTCAACAGTGATTAAAGGCAACTTTTGAATAATGATTGGACCAACAGGAAGTGTTCTAATTTCTAACGATCGATCTGCTCATTGTATATTACATTCGGTGTACCTCAACTACATGTTGTTGCTGTTGTTGATCCTTTCCTGCATGCTTGTGGCGCTATTTTGGATTGGATTGGATCAAACATCGCTTCCTTTCGCGCTGTGCAATTGTTTCACCATCAATAAAGCTTACGGCGACTTAGGGCGGCGGCAGAGCTTGACAGAGTACGATCAATCAAAATCGATTCTTTTTTGGCACCGCCCGTCTCGATCCAGTGCAGCTCAACGGTGTGAATGATTAATATTTGCACGCCTTGCGTTTAGCTCAGTGGAGTCTGCACTAAAAGCCTCAGCCCATTCCTGACCTGGATAACCTGATAAATATTGGATCAACGTTTGATCTCAATCCTGGGGGCCACCTTTTAACACAAACAACACAAACACACCGATCGAAAGTTGTGGTGAGGGGGACGGTATGATTATGTGGGTTATATTTACCCCCATCTCCCATCTTTGCATTATGGTTGAGAGTTTTCCGACAAAAAGCCATTAAACCACAACGGGGAAGTGTTGATGGTGGCAATAAATGCAAACCACAAACATAGACGACGCGCGTGTCGAATCGTTTGATCGACCTGAGCTTGGTTTAATTAAATATGCAAGTAAAGTGCAAGTTGAGGTGTGCATTTTTGGTTACCATTTTGATATGTAAACTATTGTGTTAAAGGTTAAAGGTCTGCGATAGCACGTGCTTTCAGCGCTCGCGCGCTCGTATTGCGCAATCTTGCTAGAAGCATCGTAAAAATTAAAGTACGTTTACCAACCGGGGCAATAGACAACATCATCATCAACGCCACCGCTGCCGGTCGTTGTTGGATGTCGTTAGTTTGGAAAAACTGTACCACGGTACACGCTGTGCGGGGTTGGTTAGGGGGAAAATCAACCGAACGCCACCGTAGTTCCCCAACCCCCAGACCGCGCAATAAATCTCGCGCGTGTGCCCCATTCCCATTTGTCACCCGCCCGTGGTAAAGCGTTCGGGGTTCGTCTTCTACCGGCGCGTTTGAATCGCGTGCGAATCGTGCACCACCACGGGGAGAATGGTTTATGGGTACAATTAAAACCACAGTGGCAAACCGGCGCTGCTGTGACCGACTGGGTGTCTTTAAACGCGACCCATCTTCTCCGAGATGGAGTAGTCCCACCGGTTCCTGTAACCAGTGTGTTGTCCTGCACGAGAGCGTGAAAACCTGTAGCTAGGTGACGAACGCCCGATGTCTGGTCTAGCCCGATGGCTCCGGTTTTCCAGGGCTGGTTACCTTTTATTTTTCTCACAATGGGAGTGCAGTGGCGCGTTTGCTTACGAAGATGACAAAACATGATGCAATGATGCCGTCCACTTTATTGGTGCGGCTGCGATGGCAAGGAAACCACGGTTAACTGTCCCGGTTCCCGAATCGAATCGGTTTTGACAGCAGCCGGCGCGCTGTTGCGCATGCGCGCTATTTACGCCGCGATCGCGTACGACCGCAAACGATCACTTTCATCACGTGCTGACAACAGCAGCAGCAGCAGCAGGGATTGCGAAGGGAAAGGGCGTGTGCTCCTCCTACCGAGGAGTGGACCAGCAGTGGAAAGGGCAGTGCTTATCTTTTTCCAATGTGCGGTAATGCCGTGCGCATATTCTGCTTACACTACTTCAGCAGCAGGGCAGCAGCAGCAGCAGCCCTATCGACCGGGTGACTGATGACACCTTTGAATGTGTGTGTGCTCACTGCGTTACACAACAGCTCCTCTTCGCTTAGAAAACACCTTTTCCTTTCCAAAAACTTCGAACAAAAACATAGAAAAAAAAAGAAGCTAACGCTCTCAGAGGTTCGTCGCTTCCCTTTTCCGACGATGGGGATGGTAGTAACGAAGCCATTTGTTCGCTTCATTCATTTGGCCATCTTTGGCGTGCTACTCAATCAGCTCGGTCGTTGCGGGTTGCTAAAACTTCGCTTGATTGATTGTAGAGGCTCCCTCCGGTGCGTGTCAAGGGGTGAAGAAAGGAGAGCCCGGTTAGCCGCGTGTCGATTAGTCGGAAGCATTAGGTGTCGCTACCATCACTTTCGCAGATGCTTCACCGCGGCACACCGGCTGATGAATTCTTTTAATGATGTCTGGTGACTTTCGTCGTCTGCGTTGCCATTTGCGCGATGGAATCTAATCCGTTCGGTTGGGTGAGCATCATCGGGCCTTTTTTTGTGTGCCCTTTTTGTTGCTGTTGCTGGGGCTAGATGCGTATCCCGTATTCTGGTGCTTTTTGTACTGCCATAATCTGCTGATCATTTGATTGACCGTTTAGCATTTCCGCCAGGTGTGTCTTTTTGCCTTTGCCAGTGCCAGTGCGAAAGGAGAAATTTTTCTCGGGTGCTAAAATCGGACGATGTTTTAGGGCCGGATGTTTACGCATCGATGATCGGTGGTGGTTTTCGGTTTTCGCACAGGCCCGCCTGTATTTCACCTGTGTTGTTGTGACATTAATTTTACGCATGTCACTACCTGCTGCGATATGCTAATGGTGGCCTTAAAACGGATACACCTGATAGGCTGATCAGAGAAGAAGCGATTGCTGATAGGGTAGCAGCGACCTGTGCTTTGGGTTGTGTCGGAACGTGTTTAACCTTTCGATAAGGAGGATGTTTTAAGATTTGGTTAGGTGTTGAAATTATTTCATTTCTTTTGAAATGCTAATTTATCCCGGAAAAGCGTTTAATCTAAAACAACGGCATATAATTGTTTGCAGACTACATTCATAGTTAATTAGAAATAGAGAATGTAATGGAGAATCCTCGGTCCGATCGTAATTATCAGTTAACTAACCACACGGTATCACATGGATGACGTTCTCTGTCGGTATTTATAGAAAACAACGCTCAACAACGTCATCGAGTGGATCGATAATGTTTATTAAACACAACCAATTGTATAGACATTAGACAGGATAGTATTAGACAGGAGTATAAATAAGTTCTTGCACTTTTCTTTGCAAAAATGGAAGCTTTTTTTTGACAATTTAGTAATTCGACTCCATCGACTAGAACCGACAATAAGCCAAAGGATCAATGTCTAGGCTACACAGCAGAGGGGATAAAACTTCCATTTTCATTGTATTTTAGTACTTTTATAAGGATGCTTTAGGAGCAGTTCTCAGTCTCAAAGGTGAAATAACGGGGTTCGTCGCTTGTTGGCAAATTCCCACATGAGACTCAGTTCTCCACCTTTCTGATAATTTTGCTTGCTTTTAATCGATGGAAAATTATTTGCTAATATACTTGATGTGTCCCGTAGTACAATCGTTATCTAATATGACTCAATAACCATGGGTTTAAGCCTAAAAAGGACCGTCCTCTCGTAGCAAGGACTGACTATCCGGCACCGTAGTATTAAAGAAGTCTCAAATGCCTGTATTATAGGCATTAGTAAGCTACGCCAAATAGAAGAAGAAGATACTTGAAGTGTGTCAAACAAGGCCCTCCAGAACGTGTTTCTATATTTTCAATAGTGAATCAGAGCTCTCCGCAAAAAAAACACACTTTTTGTTACAAAATTGACCCTGTTTGAAGCTTCCAATTACAATGTTACAACTACCGTAGTGAAATAACTAGTAGTGGAAAAGAATCTAATCTTAATCTTAATGATAAGATCCTAGTAAAGAAGTAAATTAACCAAATACTAATATTTTGAGATAGGCTTCCTCCAACAGTTTCTACGATTTCTTTTATATGACTCTTTTCTATAAAAGTTTGCTTGCCCTTGCTCTAAACCCACAGTTTCAACGATCCAAAGACCATTTAACGTTTATTATGATGCAATAAAATATAGTTTAAGGTGCATTGTTAATTTAATGATACTAATATGCGACTGTTATCCTTCCATTATGGATGATCAACTAATAATAAAAGACATTCCGTGGAAATGTAAAGGTCCGCTTAGCCGAAACCCACGCATATTCAACTCGACCAAAGCAAACGATCCTTCCCGGGGCTTGGTTTGCAATAATCGTAAAATGTGAGTACGGAATTCCATTCCATTTTACCCGCGTGCGCCGGAACACACAGCTCCCACGCACCCTTGATCGGTACGCAAAATGTTCGATAAATGACCTTCCGCGCCTAACCCTTTTGCAGCGATGCATAAATTACCAAAGGAAATGCGACATTTCCAGCCGGCCATGCCATGGAAGTTCGAAAGGTTCCGCCCCAAGTGCACACGCGCAGTGATTAATGCTATTCAGTTAATATTGATTTATGATTACGCCCATCTCCGGGCCGGACAATATCCGACATCTTTCCCATCCCGGTTCCGTTTCTCCGGGTTCCCCGGGCATGTTGGGATGGAACAAGGGATGGGGCAGGGTAAACAATCTAATCGACTAATACCCGGTGTGTGTGTGTGTGTGTGTGTTGAGTTTTCGGTTTCATTTTCGGTTTCATCTTAAACCGTCGGTGCCATATCGTTTCTATTGCGGTTTCCCGTTTCCGTCCCGTCACCATCCACCGCAGAGGTGGCGCGTCGCAGAAGTCGCAGCAAAAATGCATAATTGATTACCCATTATAGGACGGACGGATTTGGTTGCCGCTCCTCTCCATCTGTTTGCGCCAGTCCGGCCAGTGTCGAAAGGGAAACGGTGCGACAGCGAGGACGGAACAGGTTAGAAAGGCATTGTGCCTGTTGTTGTTGTTGTTGTTGTGTTTCAAATGCTGGAAATTGTTTTCACCCCTTTGGAGCGGCAGCTTTTTGAGGGAAGCATGAATTGAAGATGCTGTTGAAGCGTTTTGTTAAACGATTGTTGAACGAAGCAAAGCGTAGTGTGTACAGCTTGGTTGGATGGTGGACCGGTGGACGATGCTCTTGCGAGCGTTTATGATACTTGAAAGATGCTTAAGGGCTGTTTGGAGCAGTGCACGGTGGCTAGAGGAGGGACGAATAAGATACGTTTTTTTCTCTTTTTTTGTTGGTGAATGTCGATCGCGTATGACGCATTGAAATCTGTGTTTTATGGACGACTTTTTATTCCAACGCACTCACCTGTGCAATGTAATTTAAAAGCATGTCAATCACGTATTAGATTTAGTTTTTCCCTCTAAACGCCGGAACATTCACTTTTCTCGCCTATAAGGGCGGGCGGTATATCTTTTTACACAACAACACGTGAGATAAAAATTCCCAAACTCCCATATGATTGATTGGAACGATTTGATTTGCAATCAGTTCCACTTACAGCGTGCGTTTCGTGAGCGGTTCCGTTGCTGGACGATGCTGGAATGTCGGTACGAGAAGAAGTTGATTGCATAATTGTGGGAAAACGCTGGCGAATGTTTGCAATTCCTGGGACCTTGGGATTCACAGGGTGAAATGGCCGGGAGGTCGGTTCTCCCAGCAGGAGAAATGGCCAGACGAAATGGCCGCTCACGGATGCAACTGTTGCCGCCGTTGTTGATGAATGAAATCGTCCTCTTTGGACGGGTCAGCCGCGAGATGATAAAATATATTGGCAAGCAACAGGAGAGGAGGAGAAAGACTATCCAACTGCATTCCACCCAAGCTAATGGTTACGGTTGGTGGTTGGTGGTGGAGGATGATGATGATCAAATATTTAAGCATCCGGACGGAGCGGAAAGCTTCAGCGGTTTCTTCTGTTCCGCGACGAAACTGGCCGATGTTTAATCGATTTCAACTTTCTCTGGCTCTGGCTCTGGTGGTGCTGAGATTCGGTCAAAACAAAATGCTGCTATCTGCCGTTGCTGCCGTTGTTTTCGATAGATCTGTTTCACTGTCGCTAGTTGCTAGCTGTGCTATTGCTCATCGTTACATCTTTTTTTTTCTGCAAGAAAGATTGCACTACATGATCACTAATCGGTTTGGTATAATTACTGTCATTAAATATAATTTCAAACCAGCTTTATTTTGTATCTTTTAACTAGGAGTTAACATGTAAGATTAATTTCCACTTGCTACAAAGACAAGAAACATATATTATTGTTTAATCCATTAGATACCATTTTTGAAAATCACTCAAAAGTAACTGATAATTCGAAAGTATCCAAGTCGCTGTTATGTAACAACATTTTGTATCACGAATTGCATTCTTTCAGGGAAATACACCCAAATTTATTTCAATGTTTACCTTTATAATGATATTTTGTATCACAAATTGCATACTTTTAGGAGTGATATTCAAACATGTTTTCGATTGCATTACAAACATGGCTGTTACTTTCATGATTATGTTTTGTATCACGAATTGCATACTTTTGGGAGTTAAATAAAAAAAAAATCCAATTTTACTGTAAGATTTAGTTAGATTTCGCAAATTAGGTGTTACTTTTCATTTTGTTGTTGTTTCACAGATGCTTGCTCGTGCCGATGTTACATGAACTGTAACTTGCCTGTGCTGTTTCGACTGCAGTAATCTATTTTACGAGCACTGGTTAAAACTGCATTTAAAACACAATATTTAACAGGCAACAGCGAGAAGCCGTTGCTATCCTTAGGAGGTAAACCCTCTCATTTGCATCGTTTACCTTTCGTGTGACGTACATAACAAATCTAAACAAAAAGAGACTTCAGTGGAAAGTTCCCTCTCATTACGGTTACGTTCGCCTCCTAGTAGCATCAAAAAACAAAGCAGCATCCCATCCGCACCGCCCGCGTCTTATCCATTCAGCTTAGATAAGCTGTACCTTGTCAAGCATATCATCTTTAGCAGATGCGCCGTTGGAACGAGCCATGGAAAACCGTTTCGCTGAAAAAGCGGGTTAAGGATGCATTCGCCAGCACCACACACCACCACCACGACGACGCATAGCCAACAGCCAACAACAGCAGCAAGATCTTATCCGAAACCGAACTGTCGGGCACTCTCTCGGACCACTTAGTAGCCGAAGCCATGGCGCGGACGCCTTTGATTGGATCAACCTGTGTCTGGGCGGGGTGAGTTTTACCGGCTGATGATAGTCTTCTTGAATGTGGTTCAGTTGCTGGAGTGCGGAAAGGGACGGAGCTAATACTAGGTGGGGAATTTTCTCCGCTTTTCTACTGCCCACACGATGGCCAAAATGTGGTGTACGAGGGGACGGGGGCGGCAGCACGGAATGGCTTTTTAGTTGTACTTCGATTAGGTATGATTATGAAAGCGGACCGTTTTGTCGTGGTGAGATGTTTGTTTCTTCTTCTTCTTCATCTTCTGTTGTTCGGGCCGATCCTCGCGCGGATGGGATGGAGCGGAACTGGCCGAAATCAAAAGGCGGAAAATCGATATTGGAAAGGCGCTTTTAGTTGTTGGGAGGGTTTGCGGGTTTGACCAGCTATCGGTGGCGGGCAGGAATTCCGATCAATGGAATTCGGATTGGAACGTCGATCGTGGGGGGGGGGGGGGGGGGGGGAGTGGACGTTTGCGGTTTGCGTGCTAAGGTCGATCGTGAAAAATGTATAGAAAATTTACCTTCTAATAAGGGTCGTTTGAAAATTGAAATGCAATGCGATGCGAAGTTAAACGAAGGAGATAACGATTGGTTTTACATAATTTGATTTATGTAATTCGCTATAAAATATTCGTTTGCCTAGAACGTTATTGGGCAAATTGAAAATGTAACAGAATGACTGCTTCTGATTATTGGGTACTGACAATCCTTAAATGTTAAAATTTTGTAATTATTACCACATATTACTAATGCAAAACAAATAGTTAAATTTCCTTCATTGTATTCAACTCGCCCGACATTATTATGTTAAACAAACTAATTTGTAGCCGTCAAATGTTCATCACCTACTACAAAACCTGCCGCTTTGAAGCGTGAAACTCATCATCTTTCAATTTTCCCATCGTTAGACATATAATATTTCCTGCGACCTTACCGCCGGCAAAAGGGTGGCGTTAATCATGCTTGCTCACTTGCATAACCGACAAAGCCAAACTGCTGCCCACTGCGGCTAACGATCATCCCCAACCCCCCCATTAGCCTGCTAGATATACATCCTGGACCGGGTCGTCATGCTTACCGAACCGTGAGGTGGTAAGTAATATATTGAATTAGAATTGTCGATGCGACCGCCACCAGTTTTACGGACTAATAGTAGCCCTCGGCGAAGCGTATAATGCAATGATTTTAAAATAATCATGTTCAAACGGCGGCACAAAGACAACGCTCCATTAAATTGGGTGGATCTTGTGGGTGGCACACACCGAGAGGCGGCACCTTTTGGAGGTGCGGTATATGATTGGAACTGCGCAAACCAGTAGCATTGTACAGGGAACGCTGACTTTTTTTCGCCATTGGGCACTTAATGAGAAATATCACATACGTTAAATTGTGTTCAAATATTAAACCTGTTAAATTTGAGTCTGGTATTACATTATATTTTAAATTGAAGTACTAAAACTATATCATTTGGTCTAAAAAATTCTCCTAAAAATATGTGTTGTTGAGCACGCGGACCTCTCTTTCCTATCGGCACATTTTTAAACAACAGTTTAAATTTGTACCAATCTTTAATACGATCCCATGGCGTTTACATTTTGTGCACCGCAATCAGATTAAAAACGGTCCTTTCCGACTGGCTGTCATCAATTTTGATGTGCGCTCTAGCTTTTCCCTTCCGAGTTCATGCCCTTATAAATAATTCAGCAGCCGCTCGCCCGGAAGGAAGACTTGTTTTTGTCCATGTTCCACCCACTGACTGTGGACACCTTTGGACACAGGCGCGTATGTTTTAATTTTCGCACACGTCAGTTGGGCCAGCTCGTTGCGCTTATCGTGTCGCTTTGATCTTTGCGACTGATTGACTTGTCCGTGTTTTCTTTACTGATTTTTTTTTTGCGCAGTTTAAAGAGGACTCGCTTGTTAGGTAAGCGGCGCAGCAAGCGTTTTATTGTTGCATTGCGCAATTTGGTGTGCAGTCTAGTTAACAAAGATTGAAGATAATGTCTAATTTCGATTTTCGGATCATTCCCCCAGCTAGCCTCATGGAAACTTTCCTAACTAGTAGAATAACGCACACAAAAGTACCTCTTTTTTGCAAGCGTGTCGATCACACCCGGACAAAGGTGAGCTCGGGTTGAATGAAATGTTTAATTGAACTGCTTTGTTTGGTTCTTGATTGAAGGCGCTGGTTCAATAATGCAGTATAGCGCACGTTAACTGGACCGTTACATTGGGGCAGCAAACCACAAAAAAAAAAGAAGAAAAGAAAAGCTCTAACGTGCGCGACACAGGAAATAGAAAATAATTTGGCACTCGTTAACAGAGGGCTCATAAAACTAAGTCACCGACCGGCGTCACTGCTCGGCAAAATGACCAAAATGTGGAGGAAGCTTTTTTTTTTGAGAGACATAAAACCCCTGGATGGTGAAAACCTAGAGAGAAAGGTAATGTGTACGTGTGTGCTTTGTTAGGGTGCGGCCGGCCGGCCGGCTTTATATTTCCGATCCGCGTGTTACCGAATACCGCGAGATCGAGCGATTGTGCGGATTCCTTTTTGTTCCAATACCGAAAGCACACCACGCACCTCTGATGAAGTTGATTAACGGCGTCAATGAAAGGAAAAGTGGTGTTTTGCTGCTGCCTAGGCTTTGAAATGCGAGTTGAAAAAAAGCGATTCTATGCAAGGGATTTATTTAGAGTGGAAAAAGAGGAAATAAATTGTGAAAATGTTAACAAAACTAAGCAGGATGAAGGAGAACAAGACAAGTGAACAAGAAATTTGAAGGAAGAAAATGTTCAGAGGGAGTGCTCATTGACATTTTTGTCAAACTAGAAATGCATTCGAAAAGGAAAACCTCAAATCTCACCTATTTCATCAAATTTTGTCTTTTTTGCAAAGTAAGGCACAAATCAATGGTTTTGTTATGACACGCAATTTGGATCAAATTAAAGATACATTCTTTTTTGAAAAAACAAACAAGTACAACAGCCGAAGCCAGCTAAAAGTAAATTGATTTAATATTAAACACGATGTGCAATTATTATTTATTTATTTATTTATTATTATTTATTAACGTTATCGGGCAATAGGCCTAAATAACAGATACAAATTCTTAATTAGTAAACAACTTAAACATAAATAACGCTAGTCCTTTACAACTGACGAAGGTGAGAAACAGGGATATGAAAATCTGCAGATGATTCAAGTCTATTGTAGCTGACACACATTTTAATTAAAGGATCGTTAGCGCCAAATGCAGAAGATCGAAATGGGATCCTGATTAAAGACCTGCTTCTAAGATCCCTAGTAGGTGCAGAAAAACTGATCAGATTTAAAATTTCAGGTGCATCAATAAGCCCATTTAACAATTTATGCATGAAAATACATTGAGCATTCTTTCTCCTGTGTTCTAAAGTTTTGAGACCAAATAACTGACACCTGACATGGTACGGAGGGCGTGGCATTTGATTTGACCAAGGAAGACGATAAAACATAGCGCGTGTCGCCTTTTTCTGAACTTTTTCTATCATGTCTATATAGGTCACTTGGTTTGGACACCAAACAACGCAAGCAAATTCTAGTATAGGACGGACTAGGGCACAGTATAACGATTTAAGACAGAAAGGCTCTTTAAAGTCGGAAGAAGCACGTAGAATAAAACCTAACATATTTAATGCTTTTGAGACGATTGTGTGGAAATGGCACGAAAATATAAGTTTACTGTCTAACATTATTCCTAAATCACGAGCTACAGATGACCGCGGCACACTGTCTTGACCTATTTTGTAATTAAAAGTTATTGGAATCCTTTTCTTAGAGAAAGTAATGCAGTTACATTTTTGTACATTCACAAACATTTCGTTATCATGGCACCACGTCAAAAAACGGTTTATGGAATCTTGAAGTATTTCGCAGTGATTTGAATTTTCAACAGCAAGGAACATCTTAAGATCGTCTGCATATAGTAAAACATTGACGTTGGGAACAGCAAACACAATATCGTTAATAAATATAATAAATAATAATGGCCCTAATATGCTTCCTTGTGGAACACCAGAAAAGTTACAGAAAGGGTCAGAAAAAGTTTTTCCAATTTTTACATTAATGCAACGGTTCATTAGGTAGCTTTCTAACCATGCTAAAAAATTTGAGTGTACACCATATTTTAATAATTTAGCAAGCAATAAGTAGTGGTTGACCTTGTCAAATGCAGCGCAGAAGTCGGTATAAATGACATCAACCTGGAGGCCCTTGTCAATATTGGAGTAGCAAAATTGAAGCAAATGAAGCAGGTTAGTTTCAATCGAACGTTTAGGCATGAAGCCGTGTTGCATAACAGATATAACAGGCAGGAAAGCGTAGGACATGTGGCGGAACATAACTTTTTCAAACAGCTTACTACAAGCACATAACATAGAGATTCCGCGATAATTACATATATCAGATTTGTCTCCTTTTTTAAAGACAGGAAACATGTAAGAAGATTTCCATATTTGCGGGAAGCATTTCGACTGTAAGGATTTGTTGAAAAGTTGAGTCAGAATAGGCAAAAGAGCAGCCTTACAGTGAATAAGAATTGCACTGGGAATGTTGTCCGGCCCAGAGGCATACGAAAGCTTCAGTTGCGATATGGCAGCATCGACTTCATCTTCACTGATAGTAGATGTGGATAAGTCAACTGCGTCGTTGATTGCGGAAAGTGCTGAAGATAGGTTGAGAGGTTTCGAAGAATTGCAGGTGTACACGGAAGCAAAGTGTTCTGCAAAACCTTTGCAGAGGTCATCTTCACCCGAAATGATGTTTCCCTTGAAGTTCATTACAGCTGGAAGACGGTCGCAGGATTTCTTATTCCGTATGAATTTCCAGAATGCTAGTGGATCCTTTTTGAATCTGAATTCGATCTTTCTAACGTAGTCAGCATACGCAAAACGGTTTAACTGTTTGTAAATCCGAGCAGCGCGAGCAAAGTTTGCTTGGTTGGTGCTGTTTCGAAGACTGCGCAGTTTTTGTTGGGCATTAGATCTCCGGCGTTTGGCGGCGCGTAGTGCATTATTAGCCCACGGTGGTTTCGATGGAGGATTAAAGCAGGGAACAAACTGTTCGAATAATCCATTTAGATGATTTGTGAAGCTTAATACGCTATCGTTGATATCGTGGTTAGACTTCAATAATTCCCAATTGGTTTGAGTTAGCGCTATTGTTAATTCATCAAATTTCGTACGTCTAAAGTTCAAATCTCTCCGTTCTGGGGACTCAGAAGACGACAAATTCTGTTGTGGAACCATGAAGCAGGTAAGTAGAGCAGGGTGATGTGGATCAGGTTCAACTATGGATTCAAAACTCAGTTCTAATGGGCTCAATCGTTCAACGGTCTGGTCATCCGCAAAAATTAAATCAAGTATAGTATTGTTGCAGTTGGTGATTGAATTAACTTGCTGAAGGCCGGCCAAATTAATTTCATCGAGGAGAATTTGGCAGGTAGGATGTATTCGGGAGTTGCTGAAGTCAAGCGAAGGAAAATCGTTCAGAGTAATCCATTTAAGATAGGGTTGATTAAAATCACCGAAAATAATCAAATGATCGTCTTTATATTTTTCTTTAGTTACATGTAGTGTAGTACAGAAAGTATTTATAACATCGGGGTTGGCAGCTTGGACAGGAGGGAGGTAGAATGAGCCGATGACTAGGGAAACATCCAAAACTTTTACACGCACCCAAAGACACTCAATTGATGATGTATTAGTAGTGCACAGCGAAGCCGCATATTTGATATTCGTGGCAATGAGAACTCCTCCACCAATACATTTATCACTATTTATGGCAGAGCGATCCAATCGGAAGGTATTGTAGCGGTGGCTGTCAAACAATAAAGAAGATGGGTAACTATCGGTGAGCCAGGTTTCGGTGAGAACGATCACATCCCACTCGGAAATAGCTGTACTGGTAAAGCATTCGGTATTTTTTGTGCGTAAACCTCTAGCATTTTGATAGAAAATGTAGAAAGGATCCTTTAGTGATACATCGTGTCGGCGCGGACACGTTATTGTTTGTGTAAACAATGAATGATAAAAGTCAACAGATAAGTTTATAGCTCTATCACGCTTTGTTTTTTTTTCGCAACCAATTTCTTTGGCATGCTTTAACGTCTCAATATAATGAAAAGAATAATTTAAAGTTGATATGTTTTTTCTCCCATTTCTGTCATGATCGTTTTTATTGCAATTCCGCTGCTACTTTACCCAAACGCAAACGTACGCATCAGTTTCATTTGGAAAATGAAGTTGTTTTTAAAATTCAACCGTAACGGAGGTGAGCTGAGGCGAAAAAAAACTGACTGATCGCGAAGCAAAAACAAATTGTTTTTAAGGCAGCACGGGGTTTTTACTGCCCCTGACAGGGCAGAGCAATGCGGAGAGTAATGCTGTTACGAGAATGAGTAAGCGATGTACCGAAACGTACGTTATACATTATTCGTCGAATGTGGTGGCAGATTTATGGGTATGGCGTTCGGAAGTGTAACGTCTTCGTTCCGACGAAGCAGATGGTTTTATGTTTGGGCTTTGCACGCACGTGTGTGCATTATTTTTCCGCACGGCTCCTGTCAAATGCCACGCGCTGGAAGTAGCATGGATCTGTCAGCAACACGCGAAAGGCAGACGAGAGAGGCTAATCTTGCGATGAGTAATGGAACCGGCTGACGGATGTGCTTTTGGAACACTTCGACCTGTTCGACCGTTCGACCACTCTAAACTGTCTCTGCTGTAGTTCACATATGCTTGGTGTGATGTAATCGACGCGATCCTGGAGATGTGACATTTATACTCTAACCGGGCCGCATCTTGCAACTGATTGATAATTATGCAAATTAGCAAATTTTGCAAACTTTGCTGTTTTTTTTTAATGTTGTAATCCTGATAGAGGAGCGCAGTTTTTATCACATGTGCAAAATCTCGTGTGTGTGTGTGTGTGTGTGTGTGTGTGTGTGTGTGTGTGTGTTACCGTATAAAAGCTCCGATTAAAGTTTTTATGTGTGTTTTTTTTGGAAGAGCCTTTTGATACATTCGGCATATCCAATTCGCGCATCATGAGTAATTTTTTTTTGTGCACCGAAGACTGAGGGAGGTGTGTCTGGGGGGAGGGGGTTTATTTGCAAAGTTGAATGAAAAAACCCAAAAATTTACCAATCGTTTCGGGTTTAGGGTAGTTTTTGTTCCCACTTTTTCCAAATCTGCTGCCGAAACCTTGAAAATGCGGAGTATCGAAACACGTTCATCTCCTGCTTCGGCCGCCAAGCATCATCGCGAAGTCATCGTTCCCATTTCGAAATCCTAGACCTCTTTTATACCCGTTTGCCTAATTCGTGGGTAGAAATGAAAGGTTTGCCGTTTGTTAACTATTTCACAGTGTTTTTTTTTCTTGCGAATTTTCTATATTTATCTTAGTTAGCAGATGTGTCACAAACGTACTGTTACTAAAATGGCGAAATAAATGAACGATCGGATGGAACGATGATCCTTTCTGGAAAATGTTCATGTATGAAGGAACATACAATCTCTCACAGGGAAGGTCATCATGATGCTATTTAGATGGTAATGTCTGATTAATTAGTGTGGATTGGTTCGGTTTTAGATACCGTTTGTTTTTAAAATTGTCTCTTTTTTCTTATATTTACGAATTTTTGTTAAACATTAACAATTCTTCATTTTATGATAGACTGTGTACTTACGTAGACGACTGTAGAATAACCTACTGCTCTAGCTTTACACCATAATTATACATGTTTTATCATTGTTTGTGACTAATTAATGTGATTTAACATGTTCTTGTTTGTTTGGTTTATACTTGAAGTGTGATCTTATGATCGTCTGACTACTGGATCTACTGACTGATTAGCGCATATATATTATCTGGAACCGTTGAATTGCATATAAATACATTGGTTATAGCTAGGACAAGTGCATTAGCTTTGTGACTAGTTTTCAGATTTCGTATCGACTTGAAAAGTTTAAAGATTTTACTGTTGGCACTATATTCGAACTGCAAGAATAAAACTTTTTATTTTGTATATCCTTGTAGACGCCTTGTATAATCAAAGAAACGTACAAGGTTTAACACAACTCAAGTTGCTATTTTTAAAACACTATAAACTAAGAGATGTGATAATAGTCATAAAAAAGAAGTTCAATCAAGATTGCAATCCATTCTGCTTCCACTGTATCGTGTCAAAAGGTCATCCTGGTGACACTGAAGAAACAATCATTCCAAATGGAGTCTTGCACTACTATCACTTCATTGCCTATCGTCGCCCTATCACTTCATCGAGTAAGTTGTTCGTAGAAGATTACACATGCTTTTGGAATTGGCATTCCGATTAGCGTTTGCACAATCTCTCGTGCGAAAACGTTTCCAAAAAGCAGTTCAGCTCACCCAAAATCAGGCTAGTTCAGTGTCATTTCGACAGTTAACGCGTACCATTCACTTCAAAGGGACATTGTTGGTGCACCGTGTGCCATTCTTCTTATGTCTGCACACATCGGATGCTTGCTGTATGCTTGAAGCAATGCGGTGTGGTGAAATCACATGTTAAACCCTAAAATCGTCATAAATAAGCCGCGTAATAACCCGATCGCAATCTGGTCTCGCACACACACAAAAACATTGCCGAAGAAAAGGGCCACTAATTTTTTGGGTGGTATTGCCATGGGGTCGCGGGGAAATGAATTACTATATGCAAATCATCTGCCATCTCGCCAAGCCCGGGTATGATGCCACGCTGCTGGAAAAAAGCATCCATTTTCTAAGTGACCGAAACCCTTCGGCCGGGCCGTTTGTTGCTTGCTTCAACCTATAAATTAGAGCGCAGGCAGCTGCGCAAGACGTTTAATTCAATTAAAATCTCTACCGCACTTGGCAGACGAGCACACAGTCCTTTTTCCCTCTCCGGCTGGCCGGCCTGGCGGTTGAAGATCTTTCGCACGCACCTACTCACGCACCTGGTGGCCTTGCGGGCTGCTCACCGTGTACCGTGCTTCACCACCGTACCGGACCGGAAATGGGGTTTCGAGAGAGCAAAAAGCAAACAAAAAAGCCAAACAAAAACGATGCTACCTTTCCACTTTAGGCAAACTAATTCGCCTCAAACAGCCATCGAGTGCGCAACGAGCGAATGAGCGAGCATTTAAAATAATGTAAGCTCTTCTTACAGGGTTGTGCGGTGGATCCAACCGGTCGTAATATTGTTTTGTTTCTTCACCCGGCGATGTTTACCGGGGGGGTTTTTGCGTTGCTATTTCTGTTGCCATCTTGCCAAGCAGACCAGCACAAGATCACTGCTATGTGCGGCATAACTAATTGGTTTCAAATTTTGGCAGCAATAAGATGGACGGTTGTACCTTACCAGCGGAGGTTCAGAAGCGAAAGGTGAATGTGGTGAATGATACACACGCCAGGATGGTTTCCATGGCGGACGCGCGCGCGAGTGCAGGTTTCTAGCCTAACCTTGTTAGGTACTGTGGTGTGCCTTTACAGACAAGGATCCAATTTTCCATTCGTTCTAAGCAAAAGTTTAAGGTTTTCTACTGCCCTTGCATTCGCCCGGGTCGATTGTAGGGTGTACTTTAATGCAAAGTTTAATTAAATAACTCTATTGGTATGCTTTGGCAGTGCAAATTGGAAAGGTCTTGTTTTTCTAATTCACTTGCTGGCTGTTGGAGTAATGTCAACAGTATAAACTGTATACAGGCGTCCTCCGAGTTACGACCCCCTTGAGTTACGACGATTCGCAGATACGACGATTTTGATTTTGACAGTTAAAAGTTGTCATTGACAAGAAATTGATGTATTTTTTGAATTTATGGGCTGATACACACATTTCCAAAGATTCCACAATTACCCTGTCTTGAATATCTATATTGTGTACGGCCTTTAAAATATAATTATTACATTATCGAACATTATTTTAAATATAATACACGATATCATAAATTCCAACTCTTCAAATTCGGTTATAAACTTAGTATTCATAGATATTCGACATACGACTTTTTCGACTTACGCTTTGCTTTGGGACATTTTTTCGGTCCCAAATACAGTCGTATCTCGGGGGACACCTGTACTGTAATTGTAAGGATTGTATGCGATTATTTCTAGAAGTAGATCTAATTAGTTTAAAATAAAAATGATCTTTATGCATTGGCCAAATGAGTTTCAAATTGTAAAATTAAATTTCTGGTTTTTATTACTTTTTACTTTTTTCTGTATTGTTTTTAGCCAATGTCCTGTATACCTAATTCTGATTGAACTAGTATGGGTTTTCATCAAATTTTCATCAAATAGAAGCATTCCTCGCATTTTTTTGAATTGGTTTAAAAAAACCAAAAAAGGACTTTGAGCTTTTGCTACATTGAAAGCCATTTAATTGCAATGTGCATCTTTTTGACCCCTGTAAACAAAAAAAAAGGTTCATCCTGTAGCTGCAATTTACACCACAACGACAAAAAATCGTGGCAATATTTCATTGCCAACCTTTATGGTTTTCTCTCTCTCTCTCTCTCTCTCTCTCTCTGCCTCTCTCTCTCCACTCATGGTAAGTGTAGGTCATGGCGAATCGGCCCACCGGCAACATATCAACGGAATCGGCAGCGAATAAGTAATTCGCAAAGACATCGCTTACTCCACCACTCCTTTCTCGATCCCTCCCTCTGTATCGCCCTCCCTCCAAACATGAATCCTTCTCACTCACCGTGGCTCTTAACGGGTTTCCCTTTCGGCAGCAAAATTTAAGAGTTTCTTGCACCCCTGCTTGGAGAGGTCAAAGCAATTAACGTTATTTTTGGGTCCGGTTTTTTGTTGTTGTTGCTGTGGGTACCTTCTCTCTTTTAACATAAGCAAAAAACAACCCCAACAAATAAACAAAACAACAAAATTTGCAAAGTGCATGCTGCAGTACCGTCGCCCGGGGGCACAAGTGCATCTGGTACCGCTGATCGATCGGTGCCGCGGTCACCGATACTGTGCGTAGTCCTGCTGTGTGTGTACTTTGTTTCCAGCGTGAAATCATTCCCAGGGAAGTCCCATAAAAGGGGCGTCTTTTCCGCGTCGCTTGATTGACGCGGCCATTGAATTCGGTTGGCAGTTTTGAATAACCAAATAAATGGCTTATGATGCATCCGCAGGGCTGTCTCGTTGTTGTTGTTGTTGGGCAAGTAAGAAAGGATTACATTTACAAATGCGAAAACAAATGCCGTGGGAAGGTGGTGAGAAGGGCGTGCTGCCCGGTAGACGGCACCAACGATGTGCACCGTGTCAGGTGAAGATTCGCGCACTGCGGTGAC
Organism: Anopheles merus; assembly: GCF_017562075.2. Lineage (NCBI taxonomy): Eukaryota > Metazoa > Arthropoda > Insecta > Diptera > Culicidae > Anopheles > Anopheles merus. The sequence goes on from NC_054083.1 coordinate 35,392,125, forward strand.
GCGCATTCCTCGAATGCTTTCGATGAAAGTGCATTAACGCTGACAGCCGAAAGGAAACACCGTACCGCCCTACCGCCGGTATATATGGTGATGAGGCCCAACCCAAACACGTGTTCGCGGACAATCGATTTATGGACGAAATAGATGCAGCGTACCGGGCCGCGTAGGGCTGGGAATGCGGTTGGAATATTTCCGAGTGTCGCCGTGGTGTCCACTCGCGCCGTTCGCGCTTTGGGTTTTAGAGTTTTGATTCACACAACCCGTTTGCGTCCTGTTTCGATGCGTCTGTTATGCGTTCGCAGCCTGTGAGATGCATTTTAAAGTTCGTGCACACCGGTGCACACAGGTGTATGCAGATGTTTACACAAGCATTCCGACCGAGGGCGGGTGGGATGCATGCATGAAACTGCTGCAACGGGAGAAATGCCACCAGCCGACACCGAGAAAAGGGAGGTTCAGTTGGGAAAAGGTCGAAAAGATTTATATCGAATTAAATCACAATCCGCTGGGCGTGCTCGGGTGGGGAGAGATCAACCTGGCATGTTTGTTTATGTAATTTTATTAGCTGTCCGGTAGGGTTATGGAGGTTCGTCGCTTACGACGATTAAAATCCTATTTCTTAATTTAGCGGTAGTTTGGTAATGGATTAGCCGGTGATTTATGTGTGCATTCATGGGTGTTGCTTGATTAGGAAGCGGCTTTTTGGTGAAGGATGGCAGATACAAATTGTTAAATGGAAATAGTTTTATCCCTTGCCCATCTGTTAATCTACATTTTGATTGAAGATAGCTTCATAATTGGTATCAGCAGTGTGTTACCTTTTGTCTTACATTATTGCCATTATTTTAAGTTCCTTCATTGGAAGCACCATTCCCTACTAGCTCATATTACTTCAAATCAAATGATGAAAATAAGTCTAACCTCTTACCCCAACACAGGTTTGAGAAGGACGGAAGTATTTTAAAGATAATATTACTCTGATCGAAATAATCAAATAAATTGTAGAAGTAAGTGGTGGCATCGGAAAATCCTCAGCGGAATTCACCGAGTCATACACGCATACCCAAGACGATCAACATAGTTTCATCATAATAGAATCACTTAAAAATGAATTATCCGATGCTTAAAAGATACTTTTGAGATTCATTAGGTGCTAATTAACGGTGAATTTTTATTATTTATTTTTTGTAATACAGCATTTTGAGTATCGGACGAACGTATGGATCCAGTATATTTATGCAAGCGAGTTTATGTGTAAATATAAGGGTTTTAGGGATTCTCATAGTTGTGAGATACTTCCGTGACACTTTATTTTGAGAAATGAACTTTGTATGAAAGGATTTGGACACTATGGCACCTTTTTAGACAAATCGAATAGGAATCTTCAATGGGTTTGTCCAAAAAGGATGCCATAGAGTGCAATGCTTATCATATAAAGTTCACTTTCCATAGAAATCAAGGTAGTGTCCCACATCTACAAGAACTCCTGAAATCCCTTTAATGTGTCAACCAGGATCCGTTCGATTTACGTTACATTACGCCCTTTACAGGGGGTTTTGTACATTCCTGATACCTTTAGCACGTTTTATGAATTCTGTGTAATTTTAGGAGATAAGTTCATGCCATGTATATAATTTGACAGATTATGAAATAAAGATACAAGGTACATAAAGGAACCCTGCAAGGACTTCTAGAAGGACGAATCTCAATGATTACGAGCGTTTTACACATTTCTAGTTAGTGGGGATATGTAAGTATCAGTATGGACAGAAGATTGCATTAGCAACAACTAGGTCACCAAAATTACAACATTAACGGGATATTAACTAGCTAAATCTGTTTACTCCACAAAGCTCAGCGTTAATAGAACCATTCCATTTGCATAAAGTCAAATAGGAAAAAACAAGCTTTTGCACTTCATTTCATTTCGTGGCACGATTGGAGATTGGAGATTGCAGATTGTTTATGCCATGTTTTGCATGTCACTGCGGCCTGTGTTTTAAAGCCAAATTGCTCCGCACAAATTGAACTCTCGTTACGATTATGATCAAGCGGACAAATTTATCGAGTGTTGTTCAACAACAAACAACAACAGGTGTTGAAATGTACAATTACAATTCGTTCAGGCAGCGTGCGCGGCCAAAAATGATGAATTCCTGCGCTCCAAGAACGGTCGTCCGTTCACTCGCGTTCGTTGGCAAACTTGGGCGCATGGTGGCAATATTCTGCTTCCAGCTTCTTGCTGCTGAGTGGTTGCTTCTAGACCTGTTTCACCTGATGCTCGGTCCCTTCACTTATCGAGTGATGGTGCAAAGATGGCTGACATTGGCGGTGTAAGGTGGCAAAAAGATTACAACATGTACTGCGGCACCCGGGGTACGATCTGGCAATCCGATTATTAAACGGTCGATGCAATTTGAGTGCATCGCTGTGCACATACACACCGCAGTGTGTGTGTGTGATTTGGTCAAGCTGGTGGCCACAACTGTGCAAACGAACGATCGAAGAAAAACGAATCAGCTCGCTCAAACACCTCCAACCAGCAAGCCGTCTTCAACTGTCTGTACCATCTTCCTGTTTGTTGACTTTCCGCCTGCAATGTGAATTGATGCATCCCCGAATGCACCGAAAAATTGCATCACAGCGGAGTGTAAAATGCAGCGTGCACTCGCCGATGCAACATGCTGCACGGCGGCTATGCAATTGTGCGCACACGGTGACGATGGCGACGACGACGACGGTCGGTGCGAGAGAGTTGAATTGATGCAATGCAATTGGCGGTTGTGCTCTCAATGTTTGGCGCGGTCGCCTTTTTGCCCGGCCAGCGCAGTATGCGTATTGTTTTCCTTTTATCATGCACTCGAATGTGAACGTGAAATTTTGCCGCTGCCTCGAAATTGCCACACTGGGGTAGTTTCTGCACCTCCGCCTGTGTCGTGCCGCGGTGGCCGTGGGCGGGTGGGTGGTCGCTGACGCTGAAGGTCTTAAATAAAACATCATGTACACCGGCGAACACGATGTCGCTTGTTGATGGCAGAGCAGCCCACACGCCATGCTAATCCGTTGTGTGGTGTTTCGTTTTTTTGTTTGCGCCTCCTTCCTGCGCCCCTCCTTATCCCCCCACCGCGGGGTTCGTGAGAGTTCCACAATCGGAATGCACTTCAGATCTAGTTCTTGGTGGTTTGCCATTTCTGGGGTCAAGAGGTGAAAAGCCTTAGCCTTTTAGCCCGAGCAAACAAAGAAAATTGGAAAGGTGGAAAAAGGCAGGTCACTCGGTTAAAGGACGTTACTTAACCTCACTTATCGTATGTGCATACACTAGTGCACATTGGTGGTGTGTTAGAGGATGGGCTCGGTGGGTGGGATGGGAAAAAAGTGAAGGAAAAAGTGTCACACGGGTAAGGAGGGCGTGTGAGAATTTGCGGCATAATGGGTCCGTGGATGAGGGAAACTTTACTGACCCGCCGCACGTGTTGAAAGCAGGTTAGATAATGTCATCTTGACAGGGAAGTGTGTATGTATATTTAATTGAATTACACCACAGGTAATGGACCGGGGCACGGGAGGCTAATAGTAGTCCATTTGGTCCAATCTAATCTCTATCTAATTGTGCTTTTTTTTTTGTTCTCCCTGTGATAATTGAAGTTAATAATACACTTATGACATGGCGTTGCTCTTCTTTCTTTTTCTTAGCAGCATAGCAGCTTTTTACACCATACTGTTGCGATGTGATTAAAATCAATGATGGTTTGTGATAATGGTTTCAGTTTAATATGAACGCTTCTTTGTTTCTTCTATATTATATTTGTTTAAAATACGACATTTGATTATGAATAAAAGTTGGTCAATTTATAATAAAGTAAATTAATATGCTTGTGCAAAATTGTAATGTTAATTCAATGAAAAAATCATTGATATGTTTTAGAACAGCTTTTTTGGGTACATTATTCAGCCTATAGTTCTAAACTATTCATATTATTTGAATCTTGAATATCTGATATTTTTTCTAACTTTCTTTCAATATGTGTTTACCATATGTTAGTTTTCTCTTCATTCATTTTGTTTCTTTTAATTTCATACTAAGCAATCATACTCTTCGTATTGTTTTACAATTAGATAAATTTGTTTTTTGCTTTACAGGGTTACCCACGATTTATTGGTCAGTTCCCATGATTTTTTGGTCGATTCCCATAGATTTTTGGTTCGTTTCCATAATTTATTGGTATTTTCCGATTGGATATCAATACAATTGGACCAAAAAATTCTGGGAAACGATCAAAAAATCGTGGGAACGCAGCAAAAAAATATGGGAACCCATCAAAAATTGATGGGAACCAACCAATAAATCGTGGGAAACCCTGTATCTTATATTATACTTGAATTTATCTACACATCATGGTAATTAAATGAATAAAATATTAATTTTTCGTAGTTTTATGAATCATTAAATCATATTAAACCATTTAAAACATTTCCTTTCCATGCTTAAATCATATAATGTTTCATGTTCACTGCATAACAGCTACCGAGATTCATTCAGCAGAATTCATTTCACGTGAATGCTATTGCTGCTGCACTTCCACCAAACCGTTCCGAAGATGACCTTCAATGATATCTCCATAAGTGGCAAGTGCGTCCAAAACGGTAGCTACCACCCCCACCCCCATTCCCTCAACTCCAAAACGGCACCCCAAAACTTCAGTTCGTTCAATCCGTTCGCTACCATTCGCCCGACCTTCGCCCGACGCTGCTGCTAGATTTGGTGCGTTGTGGCCCCAATTTTGGCTAATGATCTGGGGCGGTTTGGTGTCTTCGTTCGCGCGCGCGCAATGACCGTGTGTTTTGCTCTTTTTGACACTTTTAATGTCACTGGGTTAGGAGGATCTTCCTCCAATCTGCGACTTTCGAGAACGCGTGCGTGCCGTGTGTTGCAAACGAGACAGCCAAGCCCCGGTCCGGTTTCTTTTCACACATCTTCTCTCTATCACCGTGCCGTGGGTTGGTTCATTTGGGCAGTGCATCTATTCAATTGCTTTCGGTGTTGACTTTTTTTGCGCACCGGGATCACATAAAGCCGTGAAAAATGAGACAAAATTGAGGATGTGAATGCGACCCCGATCGGGGAGGGAAGCGAAGTAGGGGTAACAGATCGACGCAACTTTGTATCTGTTTAACATTTCTCCTCTCTGGTTTTTACTTTATTTTGTTTGTCCACTTTGCTTACAATTGATTGCGCTCTGAAGGGGAGGAAGCAACCAGCAAAGCCGTTGCCGTTAAATTCCACGGCCAAACGCACAGAAGGACAATGTGGTTTGTTATGCAGATGAGCGTCATTTGTCGCGCTAAAGTGTCAGCGGCATTTTAGGTTAAGAATTTGGCGAACAAATCGTGCCGCGAGTTGCAAATGACGTGTGAAAGACTGAAAATGGTCAACTGTACGAGCCTGTAGCATGTATTTTATGGTGTTTTTTCTCTTCTTTCTACTGTTTGAAAAGAGCGGAGCTTTCGCATTAACATGAAGAAAATCAAATTAAGATATTTTGTAACACCGCATTACTCGCTCATTGCCTGTCCAATGTTTAGCAGTCCGAGTTGAACTGAAATTGATCTGCACACCACAAAAACAGCGTAATGTAATTATGTTGCTGCTGCTCACACTACCACAGCAGCAGCCAGAGAAACGGGTGCTGTAAAACCTGCCGCAGCTTCTTGCGAGTGTGCAATGGGTCGGTGGAATAATTTTCGCTTTCAGTGCAAGGTTAGGGTAAAGTGCGGCCCGAGCAAGCTCGGCAAGGCCATGCAATGCGGAAAACTGAAGAAAAAGCACATCAAGCCACAAACGTTGAAGCGTGGAAAGGAAGTGTACAGGCAGATTGTTTGCTTAGGTTTGATGCCGTGACCAGGATTATGTTGAGCATCACTAGTAGACACGATCAAACTGGAGCTTTTACAGTGGTGGAGAAGTTCGGGATTGGATTGCATTGCGTAACGAATCAATCCAAATTTTCGGTTGTATTTTATACCCAAAGTTGATTGATCGTTTCGGCTGATGATCAGTGATCTTACGAGCTAATGATTTGATAGCGGTCAAAATGGCACTGTGCCTGTTTGGGGCATACACGCTTTGAAAGCAGAAATATAACTCCTAATGGGACTCTCTTAATTTTATGGTCGCTAAATGTCATAGCAAGACAAAAGACGCCACACAATCTGTCACCATCACGCGTTCGCTAAGTATCTTAGTAAATCATCCCGCAAAACGATTCACTCTTGCGATGGATGGAAGCGAATCGATAAATCTTAACTATTCATCCAAAAACAAACCATCGCCTGCTTTGAAATCAAGTGCCTGCTGTTGGCGCATTCTACTGCAACGTCGTGCCTCAGCTGGTGCTATATATTTCAAATGCAAATCAGGCGGCATACGCACCGACCGGCACGGTAAGCGGGATCTTATCAACCTTATCCAACGCGATGCTACGGTGACGCGTGGTACCTCTGCTCGATGTGGGTTATGGATTTCGAAATAAATCAAACAAGTTCTCTGTATCCAGCTCCAGGGAGGAAAGAACCTGCTCCCTGTGAACCTGTGGCCGGGTACCCGTGCGCACATAAGATGGCTGCGTATGTTGGTGTGCCGCTGTTATGGACGATCCCACGGAACCTGGGGATGGGTGATAGTGTGACTTATTAGCATAAAAAGCAGGTCACAGCACCGATCATCCTCCAGCGCCCGAGCTGCTCGTACAGGTTATGTAGAGGTTTGACATTTTTTGGTGCCCGTTTTCCTTTTTGTGTTGCTTTATCGAACGCGCCCGAAACGGGTTACCGTGGCGGATGTCGCCGCGTATGGATTTTCAAGCGATTTCGTAGAAAGCACGAGTGTGTCGAAATGAAATCGAAATCGTCCTCCGCTTCTTCTGGATGAGCCCGGGCGCATCATTGTGTGTGTGTGTTTTTTTTTTATATTTCATCTCTTGCTTGGAGTGTTTGAATTTAGTGCAGCAGATGGAGCCGTACGCTTGTGCTTTGAAGATCGCTTTTCGTTCGATGAACTTCGATTTTTGGGGTGGCGAATAAAGATTGCAAAAGGTTGCAAAACTAGCATCGGGCTAATGTGGCACACGGCAGGATGTCGTTGAACTTTGCCGCTCGGGTTTCTAGCATTAGAAAGGCCGCAACAGCAGTTGGCGCGCTTCGCTTGACATTATTAGCTCTAGCGGTGGTACGAAAATGGTAAAAACATAAATTTAGTTTCGATGTCCGTTAGGCCGCTTCGGAACGCCCAAGGTTGTTTAAATGAGATCACGCGCTGATGGGAATTGGTGACATCGCAATCGCAGGAGTTCTCGGTGAAAAGTTCATGTGTCGTGGAGGGCTCCAATTGGATGAGCTCGAAATGATTCCAAGTGGATTTTACACTCTTTCAGTAAAAAAGCGTTCAAAAGATGTACTCTGGATTATGGTCGTTGCTTTCTCGAAAGGAAAGCGCATGCTGATGCTACACCCGGTAGGAAGAAACCTCCACCCGGGAGGGTGGAAGGTTAAAGGTCAGAGCCCATCAATGTCCGATCGTGACGAGCAAGGTGACGTTGGCTTACGTCGAGCAAATACCGATCGGGTGAGGTGAACAATCTTTTTCATCGCCACTGCTCGAACGATGCGAGGGTGTGTTGCCGCAGTGGCAATGGGGTAGTTGTGTAGAAAGGACACATAATGTCGGGGGAGTGTAAGGGTCGTCGGCGGTCATCGAGAAGAAAGTTTTTGCCAACTGGAGAAGCACGGGACCAGAAATGGACTGTAAACTGTAGTTTCGGAAAGCTTCTTTGTCGTAGTTTATGTTAGCTCAATGTGAAAAAAAGATATGAGTCGAATGAATTGCATCTTTGACAAAAATGCTGATGATAATAATCAAACACGCTTGCTATTAGACCACATTAAGCAACACTAATGAGGGTGACATTAAGTTTAATAGATCTAGACGCCAAGACATTAGCGCGGTACGCATTTCTACACCAAAACGTAAACGTTTTGTTGGCAAGGTCGGCTGCACCACCCAGGCTGCAGTATTGCGCATACTCTAATTTGCGTATTATGATGCGCTCTCGTTTATGACACGAAAACAGTAGCGCGGCCCGACATTGATGAAATAGTATTTTTTTATTGGTTTTCACACATCAAAGGTACGGGCGAGAGAATCACTGAAGAGATGATCCATTTGGGTGGCGGCTCTTTGTGCCGCTGTGTTTTACGGTGACGTATTTGACATTTCGCCTTGCCTTGGTGCTCAATTTGCAACAGTTTTATGATCATTGTGTGAAGAAGCGCGCATCATTTGTGCGGTGGAGCGTACCGTAGAAGGTTGTGAGTGGTCTAAATGAATTTGATTTGATTAGCAACCTTTAGGAGAGCACAAATGATCGATGGTGAACTATTTTTAAGCTGCCAGCTCCCATCCAGTTTGAATGCGTTAATGGTTGAGATTGAATGTATTAATGATTATTGGATAATAATTAGCTTGTGTTTGTATAAACCTATCAAAGCATTCAAGTATAACGGTGACATCATAGGTTGCTTCATATAGCTTAGTGTAAAACAAATCTTCACACTGCTTTATTACTCTCGGAACTACATTTTTCTTCCGAACAAAAAAATTAAATTCATTCTTGTATGGTATCGTCCGGTAAAACTCTTTGTATGTGAAAAGCTTAGAATCTGCAACTAATAACTATTACTCTCCAGTGAACTACTCTTCAGATCTGTGCGAGACAAGCCATTTTGAAATCAGCTGGTGCAAATTGAAGAATGCTTTAGGATCGAGAATTTTTTTTTGTTAAAAAATACCTTTTCACAAAGACTTTCAAGATTTATATCAGATTATTCAGTTCATCTATTTTTATATATTTTAATGTTAGTTCACCATAGAAATGAAGCTATTCAATTATTTTTACAATTTTCTATTTTATGTTTTAAACTATCGCTCCAATTTATGCTGCAAGAACTTCGTTGTAGTTCTTGTTAGTTAAGTTCTATTCACATGTTAGATCTATTTAAAATGTTAGCTATATTAACAGTGTGAAGCATTATTATGTTTTGACACATGAACAGTCGTCAGAGCAATTTATTTTACTGCCAATCGTGATCTTAAAGCTAGCGTGTTTCGCCCAAATATTGGTGACCTTTTATTATGCAACGAAATGCTCTACTTATCCAGCCGGAAACTATCCCTTTTTCTTCGCCGGGACACCACTTCAACCCGACATGATCAATGTGATGGCACGTGGCACACGCTTCATAATGATCAATGGAACCCAGCTCGGCCGACACGATTAGGCGCTAGTAGTGGACCGATCGTCCCTTCGAGGGACAAGGCAAAGCGTGTGCGTGATGAAATTATGATCACGATGACCAGTCAGCTGTCTAGCGGTCTGGCAACACTTCGCAGCATTCGTTTCCCTTCCGTACTGTTCGCCTGCGGGATTAAATCGATCCCGAGCGCACTGGCCGGCTTTGAACGAGAGCCCTTTTGAACGGGCGTGTTTGATGGTGTGGTTAAATTGAAGGGTGCCACCACCCTTCGAAACGGGAGGGAAAAGGGGTCCACCAGCAAAAGCGTGGTACGCAACAACTCTTTTCAGTGTCGTGTCGAGTACGTGGTGTAGTCTAACATGGTTTTCGTACCAGCAGGCTCCGATCGAGTTGGAAATGATTAATGAAGATCAGTGAGCAAATCGAGCGCAGCTTCTTTTGCACCGGAACCGCAGAGGAACCGGCGGTTCGGTTTTGCTCCGGATGGCGGCAATTGATGGCGGGCCCATCGATACGAGGGGATCATAATGATAGAGTGTTTCCAGGGGCGTCCGGCTACACGGACTGCTGTCTTTGGGCTTCTGTGTATCGACAACACTTTAGTGTGTCGTCCCCGGTGCTTCATGCTGGGGTAGTTTTTGATGGATGATGAAGCGTTGGACAATTGAAGCTGATCGTAGGTTTATCGGGCGATGTTGCCGGTGCAGTGGTTCAGCGGGCGCTTTTTCACTGCTGGCTGGACGCCGTCAATTAGTGGAACACGATCGCAAACACTATATGAATGGGAGAACGTTAGTGTGTCGCGTGTCATGATATAATTTGGTTGTTTGATCATGTTTGGAAAGCTTTTGACTGTAGCTAAAGATACATTTCATTCGCCGGAATTGAAGCGAAGTGATTGGTTTTATAATGCTATTAATTGAACCACGATCCAAGAAATTGTAAATTAGTGCATCAAAAATTTGGACAGGTTCGTGATAGACAGCAGTGTTTATTTCATTAATTTACATTTTTCACGTTATATATTTTTATCTTGGGAAAACAAACTAATATTTAATTCAAATGGCATTTCGAAAAAAGGGGAAATGTGTAGCGCACAAACGATGCAAATGTCACAATGTGCATGATGCATCCTTCATAAAAGTCATCCCCTTTTCAACCTGCGATTAAAACTAGGTAGCCGTGGTTTTTCAAAACGGTGTCAAAACAAACGGACAACCTCTAATTTATCTCAGCGAACGTTTTCACATGGTATCGATATTTTTAGCCTCACACATGGTTAATGTCAGTTGTGATGCTCCTTTCTCGCATTCATTTTCCCGCTATTCGTGCTCTATGGTGAAATAGGTAAACATTTCTCAATCATTTATCGAGCTACTATCGAATGTTATCGAGTGAATTTCTTACGACAGTGAGAGAACAAAAAATAGGGGTAAGCTTCAGGTTCCCACTTGCCCGAATAGCGATCATGTTCGAAGAAAGCGAAAGCTCTAGATGCTGCCGTCGCTCGAGAAGAGCAAATGAAAGTGAACGTCTCTCGCTCACGTCGAGAGCAAACCAAAGCAGAGGAAGAAGTAAAAACTGAGCGAACTGAAGAGCGGGCTGCTTGGTCGGGTATAGTTTACGCGCTTCGTTTGAGAGCGAGAGTGATCTTGAGGATGATTCAGATGATCGTATGGGAGATAAAACAAGTTTTTTGGATTTTTCTTCGATCTTAGGTTCATTCGAGAATGAACATCTTTAGGATTAAATTATTTAGAGCAACTAAAAAAATCAACCAATTTTTAATACCAACATCATTACACGTATTTTATTTCATGTTTTAGAGCATCTTAAGGGCGATTGAAATAACGTTATTCTTATTATTAAAAAAGTGTTTATTGCATTTTTTTAAATACTCTAAAGAAATAAATAAGACAATTTTCCTAAAAGTCGAAGACTCTTATCACTATTAATTAACAATCAATTTCGTCAAACTGCTAAAACCACCTGCCACATTACACCCATAAATCGAATGAACGTTTCGTCTGCGCATTCATCGGTCCGGATTAGCTTAAGCCGCGCCGAGCGAAAGCTCTTCACTCTCCGCGCACTCCAAAAAGCAAATGAGAGTGAGAGTAACCACAGTGCACCTCCACGGCATATACCGCCCCCCCGAACCGTGCGCGTGAACCAACTTTGCGCAAAGCTTCGGGGCCTCATTTGAATGTGCGCTCTCCAAATACTGCGCTCTCCAGCGGCCGGGGCAGCTAAAGGTCGACGGTTGCTTTTATAAAAATTTGTTTCCCCAACCGACCGGCAGCTCAAACGATCACGGACTGTCCAGCGAGACAGACGCGCGCCAGCGTTCCTCAGTCAGCGTCGAAAGGTAGTATCGGACGTTCCGTGGGCAGGATTGTGACCGTTTCACACCATTTCGCTCGCTGGTGTATCGCGTAGAGTCGAAACGGTGCTAGTGTGGTTTTTTTAGCTTTGTAGGTTATCGCAACTCGCAACTTTTGTTTTAACAAGCGCTCGAAATTCGTAAGGTCAGTGTTGCCGTTCGCGTGGTTCGCCAAATACGCCGAGGGCGATTCGTGACGCAGCATGATCGATTCTGCACCCAGCAGGAAAGGACAGTGTTTCCGGCGGACGGGCGGGAAGTGCGAAGTGAGAGTGAAAGTAGCGAACGAACGAAAATTCGCGTCTCGAAATCATCGAGCCTTATGAAAACAAAAAAAATAAATCAATGGCAGCAAAAACATAATACGCGAAACTTGCTCTGAAGTACCGCAAGAGTGTTCCTGTTGGTGCTTGGATATGTGATCTATCTTGTTGCTAAGAGGGAGCGAAAATTAAGACGAATTTTCATACCTTCTCATCATGACTAAAAAAAGGGAGTTACAGTGATCTGGGAAAAGAACGTGTTTTTTCATTGAAGCTGTCCAACATGAGCGTAATTTCGTTTTTCGGTTGGAAACTTTCCGTTTCTTGGAACCAAATGCAGCGAAAAGCAAAAGAAGCGGGTCAACAAACACATAAGTGACGTGCAAAAACTGAACAAAACAAAAAAAACCGTATATTGGAAGATTGATTGAATTTTCGGCACGCTGCGTATGATGTTTCTTTCCCCTTAACACTGTGATCCTGTTTTGCTTGATGGCGCGTCTGGCCACTGGCAGGGCGTCTCGGGAGCCGTTGAGATTGTGCTAAACGAATACAAGGCGTGTGAAATTGAACGGTTGTGTCTGTGTGTGTGTGTGCCGTGAGAACGAGTGAAAGCCTTCGCACACAGCAAGCGACGAACTTCCGCCCCCTGGGGCATAGTAGCAGAAAAGTGTGTTTTTTTTTTCTTCTAGACATTAACTTTTGACAATTAGAAGATGGATTATTTAGTTGAGTGAGAGGGAAAAAAGATTCCAGTGATGAATTAGCGAGACGCTACCATACTACAACGCACAGATTTCTAACAAGAAGCTACACTGCAACGAAATCTGCTAGTAGCGAATATTCGTGACATGACTAATTAGTGACATTCCGCGGGTGGATGATAATCGAATGAAATTTCATTTTCACTTACACACCTTGTATGACCGTGCTTGTGCTGAATATGGCCCGTTGTACCTAGAAAAGAAGAAACAGTTCAAAATCGTGACCGAATAATCAGCGAAAGCAGCGGGTATGCTATGTGCATGTTTCAGGAAGGTGTAAAACATTCCCTAACATAGAGAAAAGGGAAACACCCAGTAACCTCAAATACGGTCCGAATACAAATCGCTTGTGAAAAGAACATATTATATCGTCAAAAATGACGTTCAAGTCTCAGGGGCCAAACAGGAACAGAGTAAAATCAAAGTGATTTATTTCGGGAACAATTTAGCAATGAAAGACTTCAATGCGCGAAACACTTTAAACAGGAAACGAACCCGCTCAATTGTAATGTGCACGTGCGATTAGTGAATTCGTGATTGTTTTTTTCCTCTTTTTTTCTTTCGGGGTGTTTCTTTTGTATTTGTTTCTAAAGTGGATGTTTACCCCCTATTTGCAGCTCCGTTTACAGGTTGCCGTTCGGCGTCGGGAGGAGTAACTTTCTTTTGTGTGCAGCGTTTGTTTCCGGAGGAAGCGGAGTGATCAGTTACAAAGTGCGCCAGATCTGAGTGTTTTCACTCCAAGTGTTATAGTTCATATAGACAGTCCGTGCTTGGTTGTTTAAATCCTGTCCACGATGAGGTTGTTCGTTTTGGTAAGTTTAAGCTAATTTGTAACGAATAATTAAAGCAACTGAATGTATCTACACCATTTCACCGAGACTCGCTGCGCGAAGTAGCACGAAGCCGAGATCTTAATCATTATGTTTACAAAACATTTTGCATACAGTGCTGCCGCTACAAACGCACCAGCGCATATGTTTCCAAATCTTTGCACGTTTGCTTTACGCCCACGCCAATGCTCCGCGACACCACCGCAACTCCCGCATCCGTTGGCCGGGAAGCCGGACCGCGGGGGCATACGGAATGGGAGGGTAATTCCGTAATGGATGGATGTGCCCGCGGAATTGCCCAACCGAAGACGCACCGAGGTCGTCTGCGTTAGTGTACGCCTGGTGTTCGAATTTATAGCTTCATTACACAACCTTCTTCCACACCCCTTGCCAGGCCCGCCTTTGGTAGTGATGAGTGATTGCCTGTGCGGGTCGCCACTTGTGGTCATTCGCTTGTGAATGAGTTGTCGCTTCTCAACACCTTTCCCGCTAGTGCTGGATATGTAACATCTGCAGCACAACGGCACTGCATTTTCCCTTCATTTGTTTGACGAACTGTCCGCCTACGTGCAGCGGCACTTTAGATTTCGGCCCGGAGCGTGGAAGGAAAGTGACATCAGTTTCACTTTCGTGTCGGGTGATTTTTGTTTTCCTGCTGAACTGGTTAATTTCATGTTTAGAGCTTAAATATAAATAAATTAATTTTAACATGTGGAAATACTAAATGTATTATTAAAATAGCATGATATTTCTTTTGCAAATTTTGAAGTGTATCATGAAGATGAATGGAATGTCCCTACCGATCACCAATGAGCTCTTTTGTGTGAATCACTTCCCCCAGCCGATCTGAAACGCTTGATTGATCGGTATTTATATTTACTTTACATTGTTTGTATTGGCAATTTCTCTTTCACCTCCCAAAAAATGGAAAAAATGAGTTGAGAAAAGAAACAAGTCAACTGCTATTTCAAAAGGTCTCTTTTTTAAAAGAAATTATACTTTCTTACCCAAAACGAGCCACTGCCTACGAAATGTGTACAGATTTATGTACTACCACTCCACGCCTTTGCAAGACGGAAATCGAGCGCCCGAACACCTTTAGCAGGATGTAAAAAGGGCGTTTGCGTCTGTGTGTGTGTGTGTGTTTGAGGGGGCGCAAACTAGGGGGAAACACTTTCCAGATCAACTAAATGGGTGTGTACGGTTGGACACGCTGGATTGATGAAAAGGGTAGTAAAGTAATTACGACGGCTACAACGAGAAATTCAAGTTTTGCATCCCCCCCCATACACACACACACGGGCGGCTGTGTGCGTATCAGCGGTTATGTGGAACTGTAGGGATTTCTTTCACTTTCAAACAACGCACACTACGCACCGCACGATGTATTATGCACTTGAAATCGAGTTGTGGTGTAATTTATGTTTTGTAAAAAGTGGAACAAAACTCGTTTCTTATCGCAATAATATTAAACAATTTATTTGAAAAGCTGTTCTCTTCGAAAGACTTCAATGATAGCAGAACACGAACCCTCTTCAATTGGGAAGCAATGGTTTTAAAATTTGTTCCAAAATCAATTAAAAACAAGTGTTGGTTCAAACTTAATAAAACAAATAATAACAATCAGAACCAGCGTGCATTGATGATGCGCCACTAATTTTTTAAACGATAACATCAAATTCCAATGCCAATCACTACACTAACAAGTTGACTCTATCAAGTGACAATTATAAAGAAATGTAATTCATAACATCACTTTGTGCGTCATCGCTGCGTACCGATTTGGTCGCCTACTTCACACAATCGGATTACGCACCGCCAGGGCCAACGAACAGAGCATCGCGCGCCCAGGGGACAAGTTTGTTTGAGGTGAAGAGGCGAAATTTAGAAAGTATTTCACCATCGGAATCTGCAGTCACCTGTCGCGTCGGTTCATCCTCCGACCGGCAGCAGCACCGGCAGCCGTGAGAGAAATCTTACCATGACCTCAGCATCCGTCCACCACACGGTCTCGGTCGTGTCGGCATTCGGGGCGGAGGAGTGGCTGGTGGTGCCCGAAACGCTGATTTATTTATTTATTTACATTTTTTCCCCCGCGCTATCTTTCTCGGCGCTTTTTTTTTTTGTTAACGACAACAACAAGCGGAGACAAAAAAAAACTGCGTCTCCTCTTCATCTCCCAATAGTCTTCGATGGGAAGTCAATTGTGTCTCGTTTTCGCTTCTCGGGCGGTGGTCCGATTGTTTCACCAGGTTGCCTGGTCAGAGTGAGGTTTATGTTGGGTCGGGGAATGGGGGAAGCAAACCGGAGCTTCTCCTTCGCTTTCTGATCGGCAAAGCGCGTCTGTCAACGGCGTGCCATCGTGTGCGGTCAGGTGTTTGTCTCACGCACCCTCCCCGACCGGCTGGAATTAGGGTCTTGGGGAGGAGAAATTAACACACTGCTTTTATGCGCCACGGAATACTGGATGATGCGGGAGAGAGGGAGTGCTCGAGGGAACAAAGTAAAAATGAAGTCGTTAAATCAATATTTACCTACACCACGCGCCAATGTTGGCCACTTTGCCAGCCGGGGACAGGCTTATCGATATCATCGGCAGGCAGGGAGAGTTGAAGATGGGACAAAGCGCTGATTTCTTTTCGAAACCATTCCCACCGTGTACCGTATCGGCTCCGAACCTCTGGGTGAGTTTCACTTTTTTCAAGTCCTTCCGAGATGTGCTTTTGCTGTCTCTTGCTGTGCGCTTCGTTTCGCCACCAATTTGTCATCGGCAAAATTCCGAAATTCAGCATCGCTGTGCAGTGCTGAATGCGAGCAAAAAGGGAATCGCTTCCACTAGTTTCCATTTTTGCTGATAGCATTCCACATTCCACCATTACCTTGGCATTGCGGTACCCTTGGCAGAGGAGATGTAACAACGCAACGAGCTTCCGGGCTAGATTGCATGCCGCACCAAACCCAAACCCACAAAACATCAAAACAACAATACGCGGGCAAAGATCTCACGGGGAAATGAAAGAAAAAGTGTGGGCAATGCTGAAAGTAAACAGCATGTAGTGCATGATACAAACCTATCTTGAGATGATGCTGCTGCTGCTGCTGCTGTGATTCCGTTGGCGAGTGGTACATGCATTTGTACTCTCTATACCCCGTTCCCGTAAGGTTAGGTTTAGATAAGCACAGAAAGGGGAGCAAACGCCGCATCCGTTGTTGTGGCTGGTTTTGCAATTACTGGAGGGCTCGCCGGTAACGTAAGACCGATTATGCCGCTAAAGGTTCGCTTTTGGGTAGGATGATGTCGAGCGGAATTAGAGCAGCGGGTTTCGGGTGGGTGCTGCTTAATGTAATGAGCAGTGTTTGCCACTCGAAGAAGGAACCACTCGTGTGAGTTCACATAATAACGTTTGACATTTGGAAGCGGCCGGAAAGGGTAGTCGCGTCATCCGCACGCGACTAAGGCAGATCGGTTGGCAAGGAGTGTTTGGAAACCGTTTCATGTTGTGCTCTTAAACAAATATTAGTAACTCAACATTATTTCAAGTTTTACCGGCTCAATGCTACTTGTTGAGCTGATCTTTTTCTATATATTTATTGACTTTTTTCGTTCTGCCGTGTCGAAGCGCAACATAAAGAAACCAACAAATTAAACGTTTATTAGTTGTGCATTCAGCCCGCATGAACATCTCTCTTTCATTCTCTTTTCTCTCTCTTCGCCTTAAAAAAATGATGCCACTGCAAGGTAGCAAGCGGTAGGAAAATCCACCATCACACATTGCAGCACCACTTGCCATCCCTCTTCTTTTGCAAAAGCACTTGGGGCCAACGCGGGCCAGATAAGGAGAGCAATAAAATAGGCGTCGGTGTTGATTTACATAATTTCCATTTTCCGCACGGCTTTTTTGTTGCTTCTTCTCTTTGCTCCGACAATTCGGAAGATTCATTTTTCCCATGCCCGTGCTGCCATGCTGCTGCTGCAATGGTTTCCATTCGTGCCACCTACCCAGCCGCCAGTTTGCCATTCCACGGCCCACGTGTACAAGTTGTGTACGGTTTGCTTCCGCTTTTCTCCGGTGCCGGTGCCAATAAGCTTACCGTTATCAGCTGCGTTTTTTTTCCCTGTTATGCCATTGATAGTCTGGGCTTGTGTGGGAGTGTTTGTGTGTGAGTGTGTTTTTGTTTGTTAAATGTACAATTGAATGAATGAATTTGATGGTGAAGTTGCTGTTTGGCGTCTCCAAGATATTTGCAATATTTTTGCAAGGAAAACATATATTCCATTAACGGTTTAAATATATTTCAAGGATCATGAGTTTCATTTTTGTAGACAACTGATTGTTCAATGTCCATGGTAACGTGGCAATTGACGATCTTTGTTTTGAAAAATGAATGTTTCGTTGAGAGGGATTTGCCATAATCCTTTCCGTGTGTGTGTGTTGCATAATGTTTCACATATCCTCCCGAGTGGACCTTCTTTATCCGCGCGCGTTGCACCGTCACTTCGATTTGATCCGGCCCGAACCTCGATCGTAAAGTGTAGCGGAAATAAAGCCTTCAACGGCAACTCAGACCCACCCCGACACAGTGGAGCCTCCTCGCGCAATAAATTCAATTAGCCAAATCGTCGTTGCGCAATGAACCGCGAAGAATCACCCGCACAAGGGAAAAAAGGTGCGATAAAGCCCGACCCAGCACCACCGCTCCACTGCCCTCCCTCCCTCCCTTGATTTACCGGTATCGAAAGGTACATTAGTGAAGCGCAAATGGTCCTTGGACAATCATTCCCCATTTCCCTGTTTCTGAGCCCAACCGTGGGGGTTGCACTGCAGAGCACCGGGCCAGGAAGCGATCCGCGCGATGAAAGTGGCCCCAAAGATTAGGCGAGAATGGGGGGTACGGGATCGGATCGAAAATAGATTTTCCCCGTGGTGTACGGCCTGTACACCGCACCTTCGCCTGACCTTTGACCGCTATCGATTGGAACGGGGCGTTGGAACGGGCCCTCCGGGGGATTCGAGTTGGAGCTTTTTTTTCTCATTCAGAAACTCTGCGTCGTGACCAGCATGAAAGGCTCGTCGCCAACAAAGTAACGGACACCAAAATCGGATTGCCATTCGCTCTTCCTCTCTCTGTGTGCGAAGCTCACTTTCGGCCAGCGATCCGGGGGGAAACGAATCGCACAAAGTGAGCGTGGACGAGTTGATGATTGGATCCGTTAATTGGCGGTCAATAGCGAAGGATGAAAATGAGAAGCTGTTTCTTTTTGCACGGCAGGAGCTCACTCATCCCTCTGCCGCGTGCCCTCTCAACACAGAACAAACAAAGGGTGGAACCTGTCCCCCTGGTGCCACGCCATTCCATCTACCCCCGGCGAGAAAATTAATCGCATAAAATCGCAAATTCGTGTCCGACGGGCGGGTGGTTTGCTGCAGCGAATCGTAGATGAATGTTTGCGGCCCTCGGAACAGGGGCAGAGGGAATATATTAGCTAGCACACCTGGTGGGGCATTGGCAAGCTGTCGGGCGACCGTTTTCGAATATTGGGGCTGCTTGGGCCGTGAAATGTACAATCAATTTGCTCGATCACTGCAGCATTCTGGTGCTTTTCAATGCGAGGGAATTAACGGGAGAAGCTTTGTAACTCTCGGGTACAACAGCTCAATGCAGGGGAAAGGGTAAAAGTAAATGTTGTGCAGGAACTATTGCCTTCCACAAAGGAGCCTTTTACATTCGTCGTTTTGTGCAAAGGATTTGGCTGTTTAAATTATTTAAATTATCATGCAAAGTAACTCATATATAAAGAGGGGAAAAAGCTGCTTCAATCTTTTCATCCCCTTAGCAGAATCCTCGTCTGTAAAGTACCGTTGATTGAAAGGAAACACATTTTATTAGTTTTTTGTAATATTTTTGGTTAAGTTTTGATTAAGCGTATAACATTCCAACTGTAACATATGTACAGTATTATGTTACAGTTGGAATCTAATACGCCTAATCAAAACTTTACCAAAAATATTACAAAAAAATAATAAAATTCCAACATAATATTCCAACTGTATCTACATGCTCTGTACTTTTCACACACAATTACTGCAAATTTCCTTCCATTTCCTTCAACACGCTCACACTCATCAGCGCGTTTTCCCGCCATGCCATGTCAGTAAACAGTTTATCGATAAATGTCTGTTTGCTGTCGGTTGCTGGGCCCCGTCCGGCCGGGTGATTAATGCGCATGCTCATGTAATCTGCCTCCCCTCCCATCCCAAGCTCCCAGGGTTCCACCCTTGGCCCGCATCGATCATCTCACTCCTTGGTCCCTCTCGCTCCCAAATGGATAATTTACCGCATCCGATTGAAAAACGATCCGCACCGTCTAAACTATCGCTACCTACCACCCGAGGCACGGGATCGACTGTCCGTCTTTATCATCCTACTTGCGGAAAACACTTTCATTTTCTTCTCTCGCCGTGATGGGAACAGGCCAGCAACATTGTGTTGGTCTGCGTCAGTGCTCTCTCTGTGTCTCGCTCTCCTGTTCGATTACCTTGCTTGCCGTGAGTTTATGATGAAATAATAACATGCCATGGGCTCTGCGACAAGTGATCAGCGTGCGCGCACTTCGGAGCTTCGAGCATACTTTGGCACGCGCGGGTTCGCCTGCCTGTCTGCCCTCGCTCGTGTCTCACAATCGAACTCGATCAAACTACTGCAATGGGTGCTATTTTCGACGATTGATTGGTTTGATGGGGCTACCCTTTTCCCCGGGCACCTAAGTGGTACAATTTTGCTCCACTACTCGTGATCGGGATCGGTAAACTGCGATCGCAATCATCATCGTTGGTAGCTTTATTTAGATTCGAAATTTGGCTACCGCGGTTTTTTGGTGTGCGGCGTTTGAATTTGGCATAATGGCTGTCCCGACCGAAAGCGAGCCAATTTTCATTTCAACCAAAGCCGCTGCGCTACCTGCCTGCTTGTCCGTCGTAGCTATTCCGGTCCTCCACTCCGCGCCCGACCCGAACACACAATGTAAATGAATTGCTTAAGTGAATTTTCGAACATCGAAGCCGCAGTGTCATTAAACCCGATAAGGCGGCACTTTCACTTCGCGGGCTAGTCGTCGCTAATTAGATTGTCACCCAAGCGAGGGAGAGAGGGTGGGGGGCGTGGTAAAGGTAAATCACAGCCACAGGAAAGCCAATGCAAATCACCACTTAAAACAGTCGATTAAACTAAACCCATCCCCGACAAAACCGACCGGCTGCACAAAAGAATACAACGGGCGGGCAAGCGACGAACCGTCGCATCAAGACCGCCCGTTGACTTTTTTAATGTATCTGTGTGTGTGTGTGTGTGTGTCGGACTGGCTGAAGATCTCATTTTCATTTCATTTTATTCCTGCAACTTCCTTCACTGACCGTTGTTTTTTCCCCTTCTTTGGAGTGCGCATGCCATACCGGCCAGCCCTTTTGCCTTGTGGGACGGAAGTAAGTGTTTGACGGTGCTGCCGAGGTCAATGGAATCGTTTGCTCTCGTTGCCGAAGCCGAAGCAAATCGCCAGACAGAACCGCTCAGGTCATTGGCATCGGGAGCAGGGTTAGCAGAAGAATTTTCAGAGGAAGAGCTTGAATCCGGAGCACTGGTGAGCCCGACCGCAGGACGGATGCTGCCACAAGATTTATTACTTTATAGACGCACACACACACCCATCACATACGGACCGATACACGGGTTAGCTTCTAATCGGTTTTATTTTTTCGGTCACCGAAGGAGAAGCAGCATGGAAAGAGCGGGGAAAGTACAGTACCCGAAACATGAAACACTACTATACTTTTGTGGCTGTGTGTTTAGATGTTCCCAGACCTCCTCCTCCGTTCCTAATGAGATTAAACGCCGTTGCCGCGGGTGCAGCGGATTCGTTCTTTCGCCTCTCCAGCGATCCCGTGGCGGCTCGAAATAAATGCGATAAGCTTATTATACGGTTGCAGTTTGTTGAAATGATCAGCTCTTGCTTGTGGTGTGTAATAACTCACTTAAACGCAAACGTGTATCCCCTTCACAGCTGGTGAGGAATGGTTTAATTTTTTGGACACAGAGAAAAGCGCCAGTTTCACTTTCATTTACAATACGGCAGAGGACGAACGAAAGAAGCAGGAGAATAATCATATAGATGTAATCTTGTGTGAGAATCGTGTGCAATGCTGGTTATCTGGTTCGCTTTTCCGACACTCAGCACATGCACACACACACATCGGAACCGGCGTCAAGGATCGTTTCACCAGTCATCGCTGTCACCAATCGTTGCTAGTTGCAGTTGCAGCAAAAACCTCTCCCGACTTATCACTTTCCATCTTGCACAAAAGGGCCACGATCCATCTCAACGTTGGTGGCAACAAACATAACCAACACACACACAACTCATCATAATCAACTGCACGATCGTGAACCGGTGTGTCGGAAAGCGCATTGTTTGCTTCGATCGTTTTTCCTCCCGGGCGCGACGGATCAAGTGACGGGGCCACGATGACAGATATGGACGCCCCGCCCCATTGCCGCCCGGGCTGATGAGGTGACATTTGGAGGTCGTGACATTCGGGAGGAGAAGGTTCCTGCCGGGTCGGGGCTTCCGAACCACGATCGTGACGATGGTGGTGGTGGTGGTGTTGTGTGTTTTTGTCTGAGTGAGATGCTCTCTTCGCGGTCTTGTGATTCCGGCTTAACACGTGGGCCGCTATGCTGCGTCGTGTTCAAGTTGCAGGAAGGTCGTTGCTCTTGTTTCCTATCCGAACGATTGTAGCGTTTTGGGGCGGTGTATGAAAGGAGGTGTTAGTGTGTGTTTGGATGAAGTTGTTTCCTCTCCGACTGTTTTATGTGCAACATAAGCTTGAAAATTAATTTATTCGAATAGCAGCTGCAATCAAGCTTTTGGTTATGGCAAATTTTACATTTTGTATTTACAAGGTTTTTCAGGGGTTCTCATAGCTGTGGGATACTTCCTTAATTCTTACTTAGTGGAAATGAACTTTATAGATTGGGTCTGCCCCAATTGTACTCTATGGTACCCTTTTCAGACAGGCCTATTGGGAATTCCTATTGGATTTGTCCAAAAAAGATGCTCATAGAGTCCAATTCCTTTCACATAAAGTTCATTTCCTATAAGATACAATCATGAAAGTATCCCACAAGTATGAGAACCCCTAAGTACAGGGTTGCAGCTGTTTATGAGATTAAAGTAATTAAATAGTGATGTAATCTTTCAACCGATTAAAGCATAATTTTTAACCATATAACAGTAACAATTTATATTATTTCACTCAATTTAAAAATGCAATTTGTCACTAAATACATTCCAAATAAAACATATTTTAAACTTATCGTTTTTCACCAAAACTGCGTCATAAAAATCATCATCATTAAAAAATAGTTTCGCTTTCAATTAAGGTACTTTAAAACAAGATGGTAATTAAGATAGTAATACAAAGGAGTCTGTGCAATTGAGGCTCACCTGTTCTCATACTTTAATACCAACCGCAGTGTTGTCCTCTTCAATTCCTTCGTCTTCGAAGGGGGGTTCGTCACCAAAAGAGGCATTCAAATTTCCCAGCCTCTCTTAATGAAAGCAAAGCAATGTACCGATACACTGGGGACATTTTATCTACTACCATGAAAACTGAGACTCAAAGGCGGGGACAATCGCACTTATCGTCGATCTCAAATGCAGTTCGAGTGGCCACCCAAAAGATGCACTATCCCAACAACACCACAACAATCCATGCTTAGTGACCTCATCAAGCAGCATTAGGGTCATTACATACGGTGCCACGAGACTCGCTCGGTTGCGGGGGGAGGAAAGAATTTAAGCCAGATAAAGTGGCGCACCTCATGAGGGAGGATGTGATGGTGCCTGGGGGTCTTCGACCCAACCTAAGGGACCCTATTAACCAGGGCCCGCAGGTTTGTCGCCCGTCCACTGTCACACGAGAGCATTAGGGCACTCTCTCCGCCGAAAGAAAAGACGATGAAAACGATAATGACTACAAAGTACGATATTAATAAATTAAGCAGTCCACCTGGAGACGATATCTCGCACGAGATTGGCTGTGCGTGTGTGTGTTGTGGCCTTAAAATTCAGTACTCAAGCACACACAACAAAAAAAAACGAAAACCAAGAAGGAAGATGCAGCAACACCCCCCGTAGGGTGGCTTTATTTCGGGGGTAACGAAGTTAAAATACGACACCGCTCTAAGGCACACGTCGCTAGAGCAGAGCGGTCGTCTGTTTTTACTTTCTTCTGGAGCTCTTCGCTTCTTGTGGTCTAGCTCAAGCACACACAAAGCTGGTGAAAAATAAAACGCTCGTTTATCTTTCGCTCTAGCTCGGCCAGGTTTACCTTACCCACGCTGTCGAAGATAGGGGAAGAATAACGTCTTGTAGCCCCTTTGCCAATTTGGATGGAATCTACAGGAGGTCATCCATTTCATCTGCTGTCCCCTAGCTTTTTAGAGTCATTGCTGGATAGCTCCTCGATTACAATCTCGGGAATGTGTGGTCACCGCACAATGGCTGGTAGAGGTGGCGTTTGTCGTACGCGACGGAGTCGAAAGGGGAAAAGTTTCCTTTCATTTGCATGCTAATAGACTGCCACTAGGGCCCCGGGACAGCCAGACCACTGCGATCGGACCACTGCGGGACATATTTCACGTGCTCGTCCCCTTTTTATGTCCGGCCGTATAGCGAGCCACTTTCTCAGCCGCTCAGCCGTCGCAATGATGGATGTGTTACGCAAGCGCGCGGCGATGCAATTGCTTCTGGCCCGGTGCAACTTGCAGACATTCCTGCTCGGTTTGCTCGCATCCTTGAACGAAAGGAGAAAGGTTCAACCCGCAATACCGGTACTGGGGGTAAGGTCTTTGGTACGTGCGGGGATTGGGTTGTTGAATGGCAAACACTTCCCTAACCACATCGGTTGAAGAAGAAGAAGAAGGGTCCCACCTTCTTCCTCCGTGTAGGGTGTTGCAGCATGCATCACTTCCCTTTTTCAGGGTTGGCCGGCTGTGTCCGCCGTCGCCGCCGCCGTTTGGAGATGGGATTCGCTCCTTCTGCTGCCTGCCCCTACCCCTCCGCTAGTTGACGCTTCACGCCAAAGGACAACATTCCGAACCACGCTTCGGGGGAACGCACGCCGAACGAAAGTGTAAGTGTCTTTCACCGCAGCCGCGCGCGTCATCGTCCAACGGTGACTTTCAGACTTTCAAGCCGATCGCATGCAATCGCAACAACACACACCAAACGAGTTCGACTGGTTGTGGAGGGTTTGTGTTTTGCTTCTTTATCAGTGTGTCGCCGTCTTACGCTGCTGCCTCTTACGACTTCTCTCCGTAAAATCGGAATGAATCTTCGATCCGGGGGCGAGTCGGCTATCTTGGATTTCGATCCGATTCCGATCAGCGATCCTCTGCATTGGATTTCATTCGCCAGTTCTTCGTTTTTCTTGTTTTTTTTTTTGCCCCGCGTGACGATTGCAGAGAGGCGTTTGGCGGTGGTCGGAAGCTTCGACTTTCTTCGCAATGGGATGATAAAATACGGCGTCGTATTGTGCCGGTTGGGGGGAGAAGCGGCCCAAGTTCCGGACCGCATGGTTCACCACACCCAGGACGCTTCCCTGTTGAATGTGCCCACCTACCGCCGATCAAACGATTCGCTTAACCTTCATTTTCGCCCCAAACCCAACCCGTTCTACGGGTACGGGAAGGTGTGAGAGAGATAGAGAGAGAGAGGAAGGTTCGTCGCTTCGGCGGTGAAGTCTTTCGTTTTTCAAACCAAAACCGGACCCCGGGGTCCGGTTTCGGCGCTATGTGTCGTGTACGGGAGTCATATGATATAGCAAAGGAAAGTACTGCCTGCGGGCGTGATGTGTCCGCGTGTGTCTGTTTGCCTTTTCCACGGTTTTATTCACCCTTCAGCAACCACTCTGCTGGATAATGCCGCGTCAGCAAAGAGTGTGTGTGTGTGTGTTGGTAATACTGATTGCGGTGCTGCAATCAAAGGTTACAGCCGATGTGCGAAGCATCGTCGATAAAACGAGGGAAAGGAAGCACACAACTGGTGGAAGGGAGGAAAGGGGCAAAAAATAAACTACAAAATCTATGTGATGCGCACACCACCGGGCTCTGATATGGTGTGCATTTTAATTGAACGCGCGCGCGCGCTCGTTACCACATCCGCGATGTCCGTGTCCTTTCGATCAATTCGGATTATTTATGCACACACTCGCGCACACACTCACACGTAAATAACGTTTTACCAAACACAGTGTGCCTTTTTTTTGCGTAACAGAGTGTGCGCGATCGCGGGGATGTATCGATCGGTTAAACGGCAACATCAGGTAAAAGACTCACGTTGTGCACCCTTCCAACGACACACAGTCTGCCTTTCACTTCGACCGGTGATGAATATTTGCCCATCATAACGACAGTGGTTGATAAAAAAAAATAGCAATAAAAAACACCTGGTGCCTTGGAGAATCTTCAATGTGCACACCTGTAATACGTAATACGGTCGATCCGCAATGGGATGATTTAATAGGGGACAAGGTTTTTCAAGACGATACACTTTTGTCAGCTGGGTTTTTGTAGCGACATTTTCCCATGCTACAAGGGAACTGAGTTGAAATTGAAAGTGTGTTGTTCAATTTACAGGAACATGAGATTGTGCTGATGAAGTTGTCCTAAACAACGGAGCGAGAGATACGACAATCAAGAGGAAAGAAAAGGGAGAAAAGAAGCGGACCTAAAACATAAATTCCATCATTTTGCCTTATCGGGACTGGTGCTGATGGTGCTCCAAAAATGGTCATCAAACAACGAACCGATGCTAATTTTATTATGCTACACTCTTTGGTTTCCCAATCCCCCCCCCCCCCCCTCCCCAACTTGTACAGTTTTACACTCGCTCAGGAATGTTCCACCGTGGGCTAGCTGGGTGGCTAGCTGGGCGGCACGATAAAATAGCTTTGATAACGCTCTCCCTCCGCTGTATCCGATTCCCTAAAAACAGCTTTTTTTTGTTGTTGGTTAGACTTCCTACAGCCTCGCCACCTTGGGGTTCCTCGCTTCAAGGAACTTTCCCTTTATTTTGCGAGATAACGAAGCCCCGTGCTCGCCATCTCCCCGGGTCTCCGATCCCCGAAGTGTAGTAGCGACGAGGAGGTCCCACATACGTGAAGCCGCGAAATAGATCCGGAACGGTCTCACCCTCCCGGAATGCGACCCGTGCTGATTAGCTTTTCCACTCTGCGCCCAACACATACACACACACACATTGGGTCGAAAGGGGTAGTAAAATTCAAATCAGATGGACTTGCTTTATGAACCGCGGGAGCGTGAGCGCGCGCGCGCGCTTTCCGCCGCGTTACAGGGTTCGTGTTACCGTTCCGGGAGGACACGGAAATACACGGCTAGTCGTCGTTTTTTTTCGCGTGTGTGTGTCGTTCCTGCCCCTTTGTGACACACACACACACATACACAAAGAGCCCGTCCCGCTGACCGTGATTTGGTGTGCGGTGTGTCGTTCGGGAAAAGGGAGGATAAATAAGTGAAAGTTTTACGGGACGCGGGACGCGCTTTGTTTCGTTCCGTTGCTTCTATTGGCGGAGGAAGATCCAATCCAAGACCCAGCCATCGGGTGACACAGTCAAATCGAACACCGTGCTAGCCACTGGGCAGGGTGGGAACGGGTGCAAGCCTTTTTCGTTCCCTTTCGTACACCGAAACGGCGTGGGTACTAGCGAACGTTTTTACGATTCCATCGTATCGAATGATGATCGACCGGGTTCGTCGTCTCCGGTTTTGGCTCCGGCGCGTTAATCCAACTCACGGTGGTTCTCACGTGGTGTTGTTTCAACCATTTTTTGCCTCTCCAACCCTTCCTCAAATCTTGACAGCTTGAACCGAATCACGTTATCCACCGAAAAAAGAAAGAAAACCAAGAAACACGTGTCGATTGATTGGCGATAAAGTGACACATTACGATCGTCGTGAAAATCCCAACGCACAAGGGATGAAGGTTTTCAACGAAAATGCTCCCTAATGTGACAAGCTTTCTGGTGATGGGATTATGTTTTGAAGGGAGAAATCTAATTAAAAAAAAAGGGGAAGGGGGCCTTCAACCTTCAATCATTCACCACCATTCGCTTCCTGCTCGATCCGATGAACTGTTGTGGCCCGTTTCGATGGAAAAACTATCAAAAGCGTCCCGCGTGTTAATTATGTTGTTACAGTAAGGCGAAGAGTGTAGGCATTGTAGCTATCTTTGGGAAGATTTAAGACACACACACACACACACACAAACACTAGACACACACACACACATAGCGCTAATGCTCGGCTTGGTCCGGTAGGCGTAGTACGTAACAATTTGCGAATCGCTTAAATTGATGGATGGAACCATCGGCCTCATCAATGCACCCGACGGTTGAGGCACGTTTCGTACCCAAGGCAAAGGGCTAGTGGGTCAGTAATGTACGGCGGTTTGTGTGTGTGTAAGGCTGTGCGCTCAAAGCACAAACTTTAAGCATTACTTAACATCACTTTCCATTTGTATCGGCCGCCTGCCGCCACAATCTCTCTTCGGATTAGGGGCAAAAAAAAACGGAAAGTCTTACTCTGCTGGCCGCTCTTTCGCTCTACGTGCGGATAAATATTGATGGATGGAAGCGGCCAAACTTCAATTGCGATTTACCGAAAGCAGCCCTGGGTGCACCTGTGCCGTGCTGTGTTTGTTGTGCGCGGGCAGAGAGCTTTTCCTTCGTTTTTACAACCACTGCTTTATGGTGCCCGAGCAAAAGCTGCTGATCCTCCCTTGCCTTTGCGATAATCTTTGCGATTCAACGCTTATCGCGACTTCGTTGTGCTTCGTTTAATTCCGCATGATGATGGATGGTGTGTTTTTTCTTCAGTATACTTGCGAATTCACCGGTACATCGGTGGCGCTGGTTGCACTTTTTTGCGTAACGATTGTTTCATTTGTATGTCGTATTACAGTTTGTAATTGGGGAAGGTTAACTTGGCGAAGACCTAAGTCAATTTGATGAGTGCATTGAGAAGTTTTTGAAATTTCATTTTATTTTATAATTTAATTTAATTTTAATATGAAATAATTACGAATGGTTGAAGGCATCTACCGAACAATTGATAAAAAAGGGGTTTTTTGATATTAAAAATGAATGATTTTGAACAAAATTACAATAAGTTAAGTCTGTAATTTCGTTTGAAGAAAAAAAAGCATACAAAATTATGTTTTTCTAACAACATTCTCCAAATAATGATTCCTCTTACAGTTTGCTTCAAATTAGAGCTTGCTAAGGATAGATAGTTAGAATAGAGCTAAGAAGACATTTTAATTGGCATTGTAACACTTCCTAGAGACAGATCCCACTCTTTACGATCCCCTTCATTTGTAGGACCATTTTATTGACTTAACGGTCAACGGCGATCTTCTACACGAGATTACACGGAACCGATGCGTTCACGATTGACACCGAAATGCTTCGACTTTTGTCCTCTTCGACAGTAAAGACGGTGCTTAGAATACTTTACCGGCATTTGACATCAACTTAGTAAAATTAAGAGAGTTATTAAAGTAGGGGAAGAATGGTTCATTTTAACAACCCATTTGGAGGGAGGTACAAACAAATAAGACATAATGATCGCGCAACAATCAAACCTATCGGATAGATCCACCGAAAAGTAGCAACACAATTGACACATTCCCGATGCATTTGTTGTGTGCGGTGTGCGCGGATGGGTGAAAGTGAAAGGAACACATAGGAACCGTTTGATCGGTGCGACCGCACCGACGAAATCCTACCAATTTCGTGAGGTTTAGCCGATGTTCTCGGTTCATTAAAATTCTATAAATTTTATGGTACGGCACTGTTTCGTGTGGGGAAGAACGGGATCTACCCTTGTTGAACTACCAAACAGAGCGAGAGAGATCATTCTTGTCGGCTGTAATTAAATCAACGCCGCAGCACAGTGTCGTTCGAGTAGTTTGCCGAAAGCATAAATCTCCAGATTAGGCTCCGCAGATGTGCGGTAAAGAAACACGTTTGCCGCCATCCGACAACAGAGCCAACAGTACACGTTAGCGTTGCTTGTAACGATGCATGATTGTACAACGAAGTCACGTGGCCTTGTCGGTGGAAGGAGGGAAGGCGAAAAACTACACCCAAGTGACTGTCACTGAATTTTAGAAGGGGTGCACGAAAGGAAAAAACAACATCAAGCAATATAATAAGCCAACACACAAAACACCTCTCAAATGAAGACGACGACTTTCTCTTTCGGCACCCCACTATTCGTTCCGGTGGGATTTTAAAAATTTTGTTCAACCCGCTGCTCCGATCGGCAGCTTCTGGCAGTGTGAGGACACGGGGGGATGGCTACCAGAAGTTGAACCTGCTGCTGCTGCTGCTGCTGCTGAAAGCCATCCCCTGATTTATTGTCCGCATGATGTAAAAACGTTGTGTCCAGAATGTGTTGTACGAATATTGGGTACGATGGTGCCGGGCCGGAGAAATAAATCGATTCCCCAGCCCGAACGAAGGCGAGAAGATCGTGTGACCCGGCCATCTGCCATCCAATCGAACGACCGTGTGGTGTGGTCTACGATCTGTACGTTCTGTTGAGCAGTTTTATGATCTCG
Organism: Anopheles merus; assembly: GCF_017562075.2. Classification (NCBI taxonomy): domain Eukaryota; kingdom Metazoa; phylum Arthropoda; class Insecta; order Diptera; family Culicidae; genus Anopheles; species Anopheles merus. Next base: position 35,422,373 of record NC_054083.1, read on the forward strand.
TGCTGTGATAGCAGCGGCAGAAGCGTGCAGCGAACGATTGGGGCGATGGCGATGACTCCCGAATGAAGGCAATTTTTGGGGTGAGCATCGCCGTGTCATTGCTTTGTCTCGTCGAGCGTAGCTATCTTTAATCGCTTAACGCTCGGGGAGGAACAAAATTGAGTCATGTGTGATTAACGATCGCTTCTTGCACCGGTTGAGCGCTGGTGGATAATCTTGTAGTGTGGTGATGAGTTTGAAATCCCCTGGGTCCTTTGTGTTGCTTTATGTCTTGTCAATGTTTAGATTATTACGATCAAAATTTCATCTTTCTCTCTTTTAAATCTGTATATCTTCTGTGTGATAGTTAGACCATTCCTACACTCTACCAGCTGCATTTGCATAACCACATTTATTGACAGTCTGGTGCAGTTTTTCCACTTCCACGTTTGCAACATTGTTGTAGCCAGCAGCAACAGCAGCGCTAAAACATCTTCCCATCCTCCATTGCTCATCATTTAAATAGCACACAGCCACACATCCTCAACACAACCGCGGGTGATTAATTAGTGTTGAACAACGGCACGTCACAGCGTTGCCTAAATAAAGCGTGACCAACGAACTAAATGGTCCGGCCCTGCAATATTCATGGCGCGAGGTGCTAGTGGGTGAAGCTCATTTGAAAATCATAACAAGTTGTAAAATCACCCATTTCAGTAAAGTGATGGTGGACCCACATTGGTGGCCACTAGGTTCGGTAGCTACTCTCCCACCCAAAAAAAATGGAGCTACCTCGTTGGATGGGCCGGGTGAAAGATCGCCCATCTGCAGCTCATCGCATCGCATCGTGGTCACGGTTTGTCAGAGCGTGATCATGACGGTCTGGTTGCTTGCCGTGATGCTAAAATGCACGGATGGACGTGTGGGAAATATTCAAATATGAAGATGACGGTATTTTTTGAGTGTTTTACTTTTTTGTTTACAGACAGGAAACAGCCTCAAGAGGGTATGCATTGAAGGGTTTTATGCAAGCAGGGAACCTCTAGTGGCGCTGTAATTACAACAAGGGAAGAGTATACAAATTAAATCTATCAGCTTCATAACTTACAAACACTGTGCGCACTTGGCGCCTGTTCGAGCCTAGAGGCTGGCTGATTGAAAATTGTGAACCCAAAACACGTACATCCCAATGGCTCAGACAATTCGCCATTGAAGGGTTACAAAAGCATGCTGTATAATTATCCATTACCGAACTGCTATCTTATCCTTTAAGCGCAATGCGAGTATCGCATCTCCAGTGTACGCCTGTTGAACCTGTGCTGCGCATACGATGCTCATCATTGCTCAGCCGCCATCTCGATACCGCGTTGCCTGGCATTGCGCAGGGCGGCACCACATGCTCCATTGCGGCCACTGTACACAAAAACATCATCACCACCGAAACGGTTGAAAAGATTCCAATCGGACAATGCCGAGCGGAGGGAGCGCTTTTGTGAGTCGCTGTTGGTTGAAAAGGTTCGCCACCACACAGGCGCTCCACCGCCACCCGAAGGCTCATCATCATTGCGATCGTTTAAAAAATTTAACTCATTTTTAATTGGACATTATTGTCGTCATCTGTGGCCAAGGGCGCACGGCAGAAAGCGCTGCAAAGGAAAGCAATCGGTACCAGGCACCCTTTCGAGGTGGCGCCCTGGATGGTGAAGGAAGCTTTTCCACCAGCCCCGGAATGATTAATGGCTGCAGCAAGGGGCGTGAAATGGAAAGTGAACAGAACACACGTACAAGCCTGGCGCATCTTCTCCCGGTGAGACCCGGCGCGAGAACGCAAGATCGTGCACTGATACGGATCGATGCTATTACGTTACAGCGTACAGATTAGTGAAGAAGATACCGGTTGGGATTGCTCCCTACCATCAGCCAGGTGTTCTTTCCACAATCTCCACCACCGGCGTGATGCATGTTCTGTTCTGCTGGATGAAGCGAAAGTGAAAGTCATCCGATAACAGGGCGGCCCGAAGGCATTTGACGTGTGAGAAAATAATTCCACTTATCAGGCCGGCTGGGGATTACGAAGCGATATTGTTGATTTTAAGCCACAGTGCTTGGATTCTTGGGATGACGCTGAGTGAAGTTTGATTGATGTAAAGACAAAATATTGGAATAGGAGTCGGGAGTTGTTGCTTCATTTTAAAATAAAAAATCTACAACCATTAATTGTCTCGTTGCGGACATGACTACATTGAGATGCTTTAAGCCATCTCACAGCTCTTCGGTTTTAATTATTCATTTAATTGTACTCCAATTATATAAATTCCACTGCAATCGTTGCTCCAATGCACAAGAATGCATTAAACGTACCAGAAATTGCTCTCACTAATCGCTTTCACCATTCCTTCCCTATCTTGGCAGGCGGTCGCCACCCTGGTGGTCCTCCATGGGTACGTGGAGTGTAAGAATGCAACGACGAGCCCCACCGGCACAACAAAGGCGAAACCAGCGACGACTACGAAATCGGGCGCACCGTTGGCCACCACGCCAGCGACGACGAAACAGTCCACCGAGCCGAAGCAACCGGGCAGCGATCGGGAGGCGCGCGGCAAGCGCACGCTCGAGTTCGGCAACTTCGGCAACGGCAACGGCTACAACTACTACCAGACCGTACCGGCGCACACGGCCCAGCGCCGCGTGTCGCACGCGTACCAAGACCCGGGCCAGTACAACCACTACCAGAGCAACTACATCCAGCCGCAGCAGTACTCGTTCCAGCACCAGCACTCCGGATCGGCACTCGGATCCTCTGGGGGTTTTCAAGGTAAGATGAGCGCTGGTTCGGAGCTGTCTGTGAAATGAGTAACACATTGAGCTCTGTTTTTGCAGGATTCGAAGGTGACAGCAGCAACAGCATCGGCAGCTTCCAGTCGCTTCCACCGGTAGTGCATCCGCACTACATCGAGCCGCCGGAGCCAATCATCGAGATCATCATCAAGGAGAGCAACGATTCGCTGCCACTCGACGCCCAGACCATCCTGCCGCCGCAGAAGCGCAAGAAGGAGGAGGTGCAGGTGTTCTACGTGAAGTACCACAAGGACGAGAAGAACGGGCAGCTCGTGCTGGACGACCCGCTGCCGGCCATCAAGCCCATCCCGGACGAGAGCGAAGAGGAGGTGGATCCGTCCCAGGAGCCGATCATCGTAACGCCCAGCCCACCGCTCAAGACGACGACGCTGCGCGCGGTCATCAACCCGGACTCGGAGAAGTACCACAGCAACAGTGGCATTCGCATCTCGTTCGGCGTGGAGGACAAGCACCAGTCGGGCCATCAGGTGTCCGAGTCGGAGAGTGAGTCGGTGGCGCAGCCGATCGTTGCGCTGCCCCAGCACGCGGTCGATCAGCGCTCCAAGTCGGACGTGTTCTTCCAGCAGCACCAGCAGTTTGTGCAGCAGCAGCACGATCGTTCGGTGCGGCAGCACTATCAGGCGCTGCCACCGGTACAGCAACATCAGCCACCACCGCAGCCGCAGCCGCAGCAGCAGCAGTTCCATCATCAGTATAATGTGCAGGCTCAGCAACATCAGTATCATCATCAAGCGCCACCACCACCACCGCAAGCTCAGCCACTTGTGCAGCAGCATCAGGAGGCGCAAAACTTTGGACAGCAGCGATTTGCGCCGGCCCCTCCGCAACAGTACCGTGCGCAGCCACCGCCACCACCGCAGCCCCAACCGCAGCCACAGTTCCAGCAGCATCAGCAGCATCAGCAGCACTACCAGCATCAGCACTACCAGCCACAACCGCAGCCGCAGCCGCAGCCACCGCGTGTTGTGTACCAGCAGGCTCAGCCTCAGCCACAGCCACAGCCACAGCCACAGCCACAGCAACAGTTCCAGTACCGTGGACCGTACACGCAACCCCAGCCGCAACAGCCCCAACCGCAGTACTTCACGCAGCAGGCGCCAGTGCCTCAACCACGTCCGCAGCAGGTTCGTTTCCCGGCCCCACCGCAGCAACAGCCGCAGCCGCAGCCAAATTATTATCAGCCCCAGCCGCAACCGCAACAGCAACAGCCGCAGTTCCAGCGCCAAGAGTACCAGCAGCCGAAACCGATCCCAATTCCGCTGCACAACATCAACCAGCAGCCACCGCTAAGGCAGCAGTATCAGCCGCAGCAACAGCAGCCACAGCAGCCGGCCCAACAGCAACCGAAGCCACAGTTTAACCAACCGTTCACCAACTTCTACAAACAGCAGCCTCAGGTACAGCAGCAGCAACAGCAGCAGCAGCAGCAACAGTTCCGTAAACCTGTACCACCGCCACCGTCCAGCCTGCAGCAGCCACCGTTCCTGGCGGCGCGTCCACCACAGCCACCACAAACGCCCACCTTCCAGCAGCAGAACGAACGACCCAACTACTACGATGTGCCCCGCCCCGTACAGGGTGGACTGGTGCAGCAGGCAGCACCGAACCTGGGTCCCACCCGCGCACCGGAACAGCCGAAGGGTTCATCCCTCTCCAGCCTTACCAACAACGAGCATCTGGCAAACCTGAAGCACGTCCTGCCGGCCGGCGGCGAACTGGTACCGTCCGTATCGAAGTACGAAAAGCACATCACGGAAACGGTCAGCGGACCGGCAGCAACGTCGCAGCGTCTCTCCGCCGATACTGGCAACCGGCCTCCGTTCTACAACATTCAGCCATCGCAGGAGCTCATTAGTCACTCGATCGAACCCACGATCGAGACGATCCAGAACAAAAACATTGGCCCGCTCGCCTCCAGCATTGGACCGCTGCCGACGCCCCAGAAGTACGTCAACCAGCAGGCAGCGCAGATCATTCCGAACTCCGAGCCACTGAACTACCGCGTGGATCCTCGCTTTAATGCCAACTTCAACGCGGTGGCGGCACAGGGCAGCAGTACACCGTCCACTGTCGGTACGACCCGTACCACCTACTCGCCGACGTTCTCCACGACTCCGCGCACAACCGTCAATCGCTACACGGCGCCACCGACACCGACGACGACCGCCTATCGCACGACGACCACCACGGCTGTACCGCCAACGACCACCACTCTCTCGCCCGCCGAAGAGGCGGCAGTGGAGCAGAAGAAGCAGAAGGCACTGTTCGAGCTGCCCGCCGAGGTGCCGGACGATCTGCGGGAGCAGCTCCTGTCGTCGGGCATTCTCGAGAACGCCGACATCAGCGTGTTGGACTACGATAAGATCGGCGAGACGGCGCTGGAGAATCTGCCGCCGGAGCATCTGGCCAACTTCTTCAACGCGGGCGGCGGTTCGCAGCTGGCAGGGTCGAGCAATGTGCTGTCGGTGGTGAAACCGAACGGTGACAAGCTGGCGGAGAAGTTCATCACCAAGAACTACGACGTGAAGGACAAGCGGGACGAGCGCGATCGGTACGAAATTGCACAGCAGGGACAGGAGGGGGCGGTTCAGCAGGCGGAGGAAGATCAGCCAACGATCGTGACGATGCCGGAGCGGCAGAACGTTGATCTGAAGGTGGTGCGGTTTGATTCGAACAATCAGCGCAACGTGACGGATCGCTACATTAAGCAGGACTCGACCATTCTGCCGTCGGTCGATGTGACCGGGGAGGATGAGTCGGGTGCGGCGGATCAGGTGTTTAATCGCTATCTGCCGCTGAAGATCAATGGTGCCCAGTTCCCGATTCCCGATGTGGCGGAGCTGCGCGGTCGTAAGATTGCGAGCGTGGTTGTGCTGGCGCCGGTGGATAGTGGAGCGTCGTCGACGGCGGGCAAGAGCGGAGAGAGCGACGAGGGCAGCAGCACGGGCGGGTTTCTGATCAATGCCGAGGAGGATGCGGCCGAGCAGGAGCAGCAGCAGCAGCAGCAGCAGCAGTCGCGGTTCGAGCGCGATGTGCTGCTCGACTCGAAGAAGATCAAGTTCATTGCGGGCGAAGCGCTGAAGCAGCTGATCAAGAAGCCGTCGAGGGAGAACTTCCGCCGGTGGTTGGACCGCGAGGGCAAGACGGACGTCGATCTGCAGAGCGTGGTGCTGCTGGTGACGAGGTAAGTTACCTCGGAGGGGTTGAAATATCTTTTAAAAAATACAATTTTAAAATCCATTTGTTTTTGTTTCGAATGTTTAAAGGAACGATTACGACGAGCAGGAAATCTTCATGTACGACATCGCGACCAAGGGCGTGACGCATCTGAGCGGTGAGCTGTCGGCCGCCTTCGTCCAGGTAGCGGAGGAGAACGCCAAAACGCAAAACTTTGACGAGGTCCCGATCGTGGACAGTGGAATTGTCGAGCAGATGGAAACCAAGACATCGGGCGAGAATAGTTCCGACTATGGTTCGTACGCACTGACCTCGTCCGAGGAGCAGGACGATCAGGCCCAAGCGTCGGAGCGGAAAGCGATCTACGTCTATCCGGAAAACTACCGAGGGTTGGAGGTCAACTCCGGCTACAGTAACATTAAGAAGTAAGCACTCGCCTCCCGCCCGTGTGTGTGTGAACCCGTGAAATACCCTTTTCTTTCCTGTTGTGCTGGAAGGAAGAAAGTTCAAACAACTGCGCTAGCTAGGTGACTCCTTACCCCAGAGATGGAGAGAAACGAACTGCTGCTGCCGGTATAAGAGTATAAGAAGAGCCTGTGTTTGACGCTGCATAATCAGTTAAATTCAGGCTCGATCGATGGATTTCTTGGGCAGCAGTAGCGTTTGGTAGAAGATGACCGTGAGGCAGAGCATGCATTAAGAAATACTCGTTTAGAGAAAGCAGTCAAAATGCTTGAATTGCGAACCAGATGAGAGAGAGATGGATGAGAATGTTGAGGCACGCAACAGTGTGTTCCTTCTCCAGAACGAGAAAGAGGCCAGCAATGAACCAATATGTAGGGGGCGCTTTCGTTCACAAACTGTAAATAGTATGCACCGTCGGGGCGATGTACATGGGAAACCTGTACACTCCCGACCAATTAGGTAGGACAATTGAAGTACTTTAATGAAAACACAAACCTAAATCGAATCCAGATTTTTCCAAGTTGCCAGAATTCGTTCGATCGCGATCGATACGATCGCTGGGGTGAGAGTGCCGTTCTGCAAACGACACACCACTCCTCGATCGATCGATTGCAATCGAAGAACTTTTGCGAGAAGAATGTCGTACTAGCCTAGCTATATATACCTACAGTAGAGAGCCGTAACGGAGAGAGAGGACCGATAATGTTAGGCATTTTTTATTTGTTTTGTTTCCTATTTGTCTGACGCTCGGTAGGATCTTTTGTTTTTTAAAGTTGTGTGTTTTGTTTTAAATTTGTGCAATACACATATTGCATCCCATCCGTTTGGCAGTTAAAGTTTTTGAGTAACAAAATTATAGGGGGCGCTGCAGAAAAAAAAGGTGCCCCTTTGCGATCCCGATTGTCGATCGAACAATAGGCGAAGGCGTGTTGTGTAAATTATTAGATTTCCACTATCCAGTTAGTAGTGTGCTATCGTAGTAGTACATGATAGGAAACACACAAACCCCTAAACATTCTACTAATGGCGCATTATGTGTAAGCTTATTGCTCTTTTTCTTACCAATTTCTTTGGTTTTTTTTATCACTAGTTCCTTTTGAAGGAATGTTTTGCTTTTTTGTTTTATCTGTCTCCCTCTCTCCCACTCTCTATTTTGCTAAATGTTGTAAATTGTAATACTAAAAGTTCTTACCTGAAATACTCCACATTTCGCTCTGTCTCTCTTTTTCTTCTCCTTTACTATCATAATGGAAACTATTTTTCAAATAAATGTTAATAGAATTGGAATGTGTAAGTGTTTTGTTACTGTTTTTACCGAAAATAGTGTTCGTTTAGTACAACTGTATGTGTGTTTCATATGTCGATGTTCGATGTTGGTAGATGTTGTATATCATTTTATTTGTTTGTATTCGTTTTATTCATTATTTGCAAAAATTATACGTTTTATCAACTTTACCCGCTTTTAAACACTTTACTATAGTGTGACTATTAATAAAACAAAAACAAAAACAAAGTTAGAATAACTGCAATACATTACTCTTTTTAATCAAGTTTTTGGTAGCTTCTCAATAAATTTTAAATGCTTCTCAATATTTTTTTTTAAATATTACACAATTTTTTGAGCATTTACAAAGTTTTTTAAACAATTTGTTTTTATTTTTAATGTGCACATAATTATTCACCGTCTTCAAGATGTTTTCAACAGCTGTCAAATGATGCATTTGCTTCACAATGAAATTTCAGTTTTTACACATGATTTTCAACACATCACAAAGAGCTGTCAAACTCAATCCAGCAAGAGAGTTGTTGAAAATCATGCTGAAGAAAACAAAAATGATGATGCTGGCAATGAAATATTAGATTGATGTGGATTAACATCTTGCACGCGGTGAATATCAGCGTTTACATTCGAAACTGACTTGGAAAATCCTGTAAATCGTGGAAACGAATCAAAAATACTCGGGAAACGTTAAAAATCGAAATCGTGAGGCAAACCCATAAAATAACGGGAAACAACCAAAACATAGAACATGGAAACTATGTAAAAACCTTACTTTAAGGGATTTTAGCGTTGTCCATAGCATTGCCATAGTGCAATTTCGAGGGAACCGCGATAAAGGAGGGCCACTTTGCATGCCTACATTTAGGCGTTTATGTTTTGGGCCAATTTCAAACGATAAAGCAAGAAGGGAAAAAGTAATGAGTTTTTCAGCTTTACAAAGGGTGTATATTTAAGAAACACAGTTTAACCTTTATTTATTGTTATTATTTTAGGCAGATTTATTGTTTGGCTTACACAACACTATTGCAACGTAGTAAATAAGAATTCTTCGGCAATTGCTCCATTCGATATTCGTTTAATCTCACTAAGTACCAAATTTATTTTCACAATTTTTACCAAACAAATCCAGCATCGTCGACCTTTTCGTAAATTTTGTGCTACTTACCACCTTGTTGAAAAGAGTCCATATATAACAACACGCATTGAAACGCCATAAATTGTGGATTACAAAATTTTATATATGCTGTAAATGCTGCAAAAACAGCTCATTGCCGCCTTCTTTCGTCGCTTTGCTGCCGATCGCAGGATCATCAGCCAACTCCATTCACAATGTACGCATCCTACCGGCTATTTAAATTCAAATTTAAATCAGATCAACATTCTACTACTTGATCGTACAGGTGTGCGCGGTCTATTTTAAACGCTTTCAAACACTTGGCGCCGCTTATTAGTTAACTCGCTTGCTGCGATCGATTTTATTGGTGTATCAATTATTGAACCGACAAGCCGAATGCTAGAATCATAGACTTGATCATAGGCCGATCACTAACAGCAACAACAAAAAAAGGCACGTTGTAAGGCTACGAGATGAAGTCTAATTGGAATTTTCGGCTGATAAACCTGACCGTGCAATAAAACTTCGGCGCAGGTCTGTGGCAGACAGTTCTGCCCGAGACCTATGATTTTGCATAACAAGATGTTTGTCCAACTGATCCGCATCGTGCCTTTGTTTCGTCCGATCCGATTATCACCTTGCCACCGTTTCTTGGGCTTGTGACTCAACTGGAATGTCCACAATGCTGGAATGTCCAGTTTGGTGGTTCAATGAAATTTGTAAGAAAATCAGAAAACAAAAGAAAACCCATTTATGCTAATGTCTGCGACGGGCAAAGTGTATGAATAGCTCTCAACTGTACACTTTCCGCCGCTATCGCTGAGATTAGTATGAATGCCCACACACTCAATTCCAGTCCCATCAAACTGCACCAAGAAGCTGTCCCCTAAACGATGTGTCCTTATCGTTCTGCATAACCACATTCGACGGTGTCTTCGGAACGCCGCCACCGAACGCAACGACCTTGGCCGAAGTTCATATTTTACCCCCATGGTGTCCTTGCCCGCGTGTGTGTCTGTGTTGTTATGTTAAAGGTTAATGCGGTGAGTGGAGTTGTGGGTTTTCTTCTCACTGGATGACTAGATCAAGTTACCCACTGAAGACCGACCCGTTCGACACCCCTGGAGAACTGTCATCCAATCAAGTCGGCCATGTCTAGTGGTGTCATCAAGCCGCACCGCACACTTCCTAGCGCAGTTGCAGAAAAGTAAGTTCAATACGATACACAATTATTTTCCAATTTGAAATGTCTTTTTTTTATTGGGCAGAGAACGATTTGTCGAACACACACGCATGCACGAACACACTCACACACTAGAACAGCTGGTAGAGATTCTTGCGCGACACCAGATAGGACACGTCCTTCTTCGGCGGTGGCAGATAGTCGACCGGCGGTCCGGCCGGTACCGGTGGCAGATACTCCTTGGTCGGCGGGCAGGTCGCTTGGACGGGCAGGTATGCGCGGTCCGGCGCACAAGGCTGCGTGATGGTCGTCACAACGGGCACGGTTTGCGTGCGGGTGACCGTCGTCAGCACGGGAGTGGCCGTCGTCTTGGTGATGGTTTTCGTTTCCGTCTCGGTCAGGTACTCGTACACGGGCGTCGGCTCGACGATGGTCGAGGTGATGGTGCTGGTGCGCGTGACCGTGTTGGTGCGCGTGGACGTTATCCTTTCCGTCTTGGTGTCGGTGAGGACGACCGGTGGCTGCGTCGTGGTCACCGTGCGCTCCACCGTCGTCGGCACGATCTTGGTCGAGGTGTACGACTTCGTTTGCGTGATCGTGCTGGTGCGCGTTTCCGTTTCGCGCTCCGTTTCGGTGAGGAAAGCCGTTGCCGTCGAGCGGGAGGTGATGGTGCTGGTGCGGGTTTGCGTTTGGGTGGTAGTGACCGGTGGTGGCGTTTGCGTTACCACGTCCGTCACCACCTTGGTGGAGAAGGCAGTCGTGCGGCTCGTGACGGTGGTCGTCGTCGGTACGATCTGCGTCCGGTAGTCGGTGACCGTGCGCACATCGGACCGGGTAATGGTGGTCGGTCTGGTGACGGTGGTCGTTACGGGATTGCACGGTTCCGGCAGGCCGCAGGCGGGGGTAGTGTAGTGGTACCCATCGGCGGCGGGCGTAGTGTAGGTGTAGCCGTCAAACCGAGGGTTAGCTGCCGCTGGCAGCAGCAAACTGGCCAGCAGGCACACACCGAACGCTAACAATTGCTTCATGCTTCGCTCAACACTTTAGGTATCACACTTAAGCTTGGCTGCAAAGATCCTTCCGATCTTTCACTTCAATCACACAGACAATCACAACTAACACAACACCGTTTTTTTTTTTGCAGGTTTATATCTCCAATTCCTGTGTCGCCTACTGAGCTGGAACTATTTCATCGTTCTGTTGTCACTTCTCGCACCGTACTGTCACCGGTTCGCGTCAGAACGTTCGGCTTTATACGCGCCCGCAACGCAGAACCTGTCCGACCTGCGAGAGCATCCTTTCCTTTTGCGGTTGCGCTCCGATTCGCGCGTCCGTCCGTTCGGGCGTGTGTGTTACATAAAACCGAACCGCACCCGAGCGCGCTGGCGGGATGATGCGCGCACCGCGGAGCGCAATCGGATCCGCATCGGTGCTGGATGCTGTTCTCGGCGCAGGGCGGGAAACCGAAAACCGCCCTAGAGACAGAGAGCGAGCGAGAGAGCGAGAGGAGCCCTGACAGTCGCAACCTTGGCCGTTATGGATTATTAGCATTAGCGTCCTAATGAGCATCGTTTTGTCTTGGTGCGAGGCTTACCTTTTGGATTAGACGACACCCACCGGGCGGTGGAACACACACGCCGGTGGTATGAGCTGATCTTCTTCTGTCAATCAAACATTCATTCCACTGTCCCGCAAATGCCCTCCCTTTGTTGACACCTCCGTCAAAGTGCATTCGCGAAACGCAGAAGCGATGAAAACCTGATCTCGAAAGTGAATCTGACCGTGGTGGCAGCGGCAGCGGGGTGAAGCGCACCAAAGCAGGCCACGATTTTATTACCCAAAGCACATCCAAACACACTGTAGAGTGTCTATACATTGTAGTGGCAGAATCTGGCCCCAAGATCGAGCAGATTGCACGCGTGTGGGTTCGGTGTCGCATTACCGCATACTAATTCTGTCGTTCTAGGTGAGCTGTTGAGCGTTATTCTAACTTTCCTAAGCTGCCGTCCACCCAATCCAAATCGCATTTACTCAAACGCCAACCAACGAGGGGGCGGAGACCGTTTGGCGCGGGGAAAAGCACACCAGGGATAGCCGTGTCTCTTCTGGTTAATCAAAATTTACAATCTGTTCTTTTTTCCTCTTTTTTTCTTTTTAGTCCTCCTGCAAAACCCCTGTTCCAGGATCCGGTTTTTGGGATTCCCCTTTTGCTCTCCAGACTGTGTAAGCAAGAACTGTGTGTTTTTTCTCGTTCTCCCTGTGCCATATATTTATCATCAACCATCCAAATTCACGGCGACCAATCAGCCCGCCAGCAGGTCGTATCAGTGGAGCATCAAGATATGGACCCCATGGAGAAGGAAAGGGAGAAGCAGAAGGTGACGCTTTGTGAGCTTTATTTTTGGCACTTTTTCCCCATTTTTCCACTGTTTTTTTTTTTCCTTTTTTGTATTTTTAAGGAACGCGACCAGCTGGGTGGGTGTGTGTGTGTGTGCGGGGGAGCTGCCCAAAACCGGGAAACCGAAATCAAATTCAAATTCTTCCGTTGGGCGTTGGTGTGCAAGAGATGTTATCGTTGGCGAGGATGATGAAGCCGTGGAGTAGGAGAGAGTGGGTTCTGATTCTGGCCCGGGACGGTCATTGACGTTTCTCGCTCTGTTCTCCCGGGCAGGGTGTGGATGTCTTCTCACGCAAGGTTTTTTGCTGGTTTACAGAAGTGTGGTTGGGGGTGTTTTTTTTTTAGTTTTTGGAGCGTATTTGTAACCAGTTTCTTGGCCAGATGGCATTTAAGCGGGCTCACTCCATTTAAACAAAAAAAAAAAAGAATGCGACGATAAAGCTAAATCCACTCCTAATTGCCTTTGGGGAGGAAGGCAGTATTGGAGTTCGAACTAAAGGGATCATTAAATGTGGTATCAGATCGGTGTGGTTTTTGGGGGATTTTTTTTTAATTTTGGGATGAAATTCTGCTTTATAACAGGATACCAGTTCCGGGATGAGTCGCAAAGAGAGGAGTCTACCGAATGGTAGCCACTGAATGCAACACTGAAGTGCAATGCTGTTAGAACGATCAATGGAGGTGGTGTGAGTATTAATTTAATTTATTAATTATTTAAATGCACACTAAAAGATGTAGTTTTGTGCATCAACTGTACTTCTCAAAGGATACAAATCCAACTCCAGAAGAACTAGAAATAATTTCATAAAATTTACAAATATTTCCTCATTTCTTCTCGATCGTTTGTCTGCAATTTTCGGGGAATTGAACTAATAATTCAGAACTAATAAATAAATAAACAATCCTTCTTACATTTGCACTCTCCCAACTACCTCTGCTCACACTGTAAGATGACAGGAACGATTTTTTTCTATAACGATTCGTCACTTTTTGCCCAGAAAGTTTGCGTGTTTTGACGAAGCGCGTTCTACCTACCATACCATACGTTATTGAAGATTAAACCAACCACGCAGCTTTCTTACTTTGAGGAGAGAACACAGCAAAAAGAACCCACTCTAACAAGAACTGTAGGTGTTGCCAAAATCCCTGAAAAACGAAGAAGCGGTCCAATTTCTTTCACGGCTAATCTGCATTTATGTGCCACAAACAAAAGGTGTGGTTGTGTGTGAGCTTATTTTAAACCCCGCTTGAGTGCCGCCTGCCTTTTGCCGCTATTTTCGCGTTGGAGAAAGAGAGATAGAAACAGCTCACAGATTGATATAAATAGAGTATAGCGTATATTTATCGGTAACTTTGTTTAGACACGGCCACTAATAGTTCGTTCTCCCCCTTTCTCGCTTTCCAAATATCACAACATCACACTCACACACACCTTCTCATTGCATCAATTCCCCTGTTGATTCTTCAGTTGTTGGTGCAGGAACCGCTGGATAGATTAAACTTGCACAGCAACCAGTTCATCAGGCTGGGCGGTGGCGTACCCTCTGACACGCCGTGCCGATCGACGTAGATGATGTTGATGGTCGGCTGCGGCACCTCATCGCCCGGCAGCACTTCGTTCGTTTCGACGCGCTGCTGCTCGCCGGAAGTGGAGCCTCGGATGCGCCCAGCCGGCTCACCACCACCGCCATCGGTCGCTCGCTTGATCGGTCCGGACTGCTGCTGCTGGACGAAGGTGGAAATGAACGACGATCCCTGATCGCTGCCGGCGCTGGAGGACTCGGACTGTCGCACGACGGTGGAAAAGCCCGCCGCACCGCCCGTGGCTGGTGGAGGACGCTGGGGCAGATACTCTTTGGATGGTGGCTCAACCGGCAGGTACGTGTTGGGCGGAGGCGTCGGCGGTGGAAGGTAAGTGTTCGGTTGGCAGTACGTTGTGGTAAGCAGGGAGGTGACGGTAGTGGGTTGAATTTCCGTCGTCGTGGACACGATGAAGTCGGTCGAGGTGTAGGTAATGAATTGGGTGGCGGTTTCGGTTAGCGTTTGGACGACGGGAGGCAGCGTCACGTAGGACGTCTCCAGCCGGGTGCTCGTGATGGGGGGAAGGGTTTGCGTTTGCGTCTGGTAGGCAGTGGACACGAGCGTGCTGTAGTCGGTGACGGTGGTGGTGCTCGGGAGGACCAGTGGACACTTGGGCGTGTTGTAGGTGTAGCCTTCGTTGAAGGGTTTCGATGGTTTCGGGTAGTTGTAGCCGGTGAATGGGGCGGGCGTGGTCGGTTTGGGGTAGTTGTAACCGTTGAAAGCATTAGCCTGTTGTTGTCCTGCGGCCGATACGGCTGTGACGAGGGCAATCAGGACGAGCAGTGCTGCTGCCTGGAAGGGGAAAGGATACATTAATGTTTGGCCACACTTTGGCATTTGAAGCTTCTTCCACTCTGCTTGCTTGTGATGAAACGCGTATCTCAATCCAGTTTTTGTTGGATGGAATGATAATAAAATTCTATCAGCGAGAGTAGTATAATCGTTTTATGCAAATGCGGCGAAGAACCGCTTTCTAATAAAGGGAAAAAAGCAATCCCTAAACAGCAGGCGACGAACCCGCTTATCATCGATGTCGATCCCTTAGAGTGCGATAACCTTAGAGCCGAAAACCAGTTCGTATTTAAGAGAGAGAGAGAGAGAGAGAGATGGGATCATTTGCAATTCAAAATTTCTGTAACATTCTATCGCTCAAGGGAAGACAACGCTATCGCTATCGATTCACGTCCAAGTAGTAGTAGTGGTAGTAGTAGTAGCTAGTTGTTGGCAAGCTTTCAAAACCTCCCCCGCTGTCCCCGAGCTGCTTGATGAAGCTTTATTGTTTTGCAGCTTCTCGGGCACAGAAACAAACAAACGCGTACCGGAACGTGATGCGTTAAGAACGCTCCGGCACTACAATCGCGGAAGAAGGGCTGGTGCGTTCGCTTTTTTCGTAAGACACTTGCCACATTTCTTCGCATACACACTCACACACACACACACACACACGCACTCTTCAGTCATTAATCTTTCGTCCGGTAAGGTTAGCCAACGCTGACCATCAGCATCATTCATCACGCTCCCCCATTCAACGACCATTACGGGTGTCGTCAGATTCTCTGTCGAGGGTTAGTGCGTCAATCCGTCAATCTTACGGCACGCAGTGTTGCACCGTCTGGCAGGGTTGTCAAACAATTTGAGACGGTTGCACTGTTGCTACACTGGGCAGGAAATGGAATATGGGCCGGATTGGTAAACAGTTGCATCTTTGAACTGTTGCTTTGTTTATTGGCGATTTAAGTTGCTACATCTTACAGATCTGTGAAAGATCTAATATACAGCATAATTTGTCTCTTTTGTTTGTCTTCTATTTTGGTTTCATCTCGGGTCGAATCAAAAGAATAATCTCCAAATTAATCATTGATCATTAATCAATTCAACTCGATAAGTGCAATCAAAAAGCTCGACGTTGAAGATGAATCAACTGTAAGAATAGCTAATGACAGGTGCGTTGACAGTTAGGTTCAAGTGATCTTGTAAAATTAGCCCTGCACCTACCATTGAACTGCAGATATCAGATTTATTAATTGCATTATGCAAATCGAAACAAAAGTAACGCTCATAGTTATATCTGATGAGTTCACGTTGATGGGATACGCAAATATGGGATGGATTACGTGCTTCTTGAAATGCTAGTCCAAAGAGGGATACTTTTAGGGACTTTTTGAAAATGATACATCACCGTGTTCTTATCCTTGTGCAACTCTTAGCTCCTTTCTATGCAATATTATTTATACACGATATTCTACACTATTTTGTCACACACAAAAAAACATCAACGTGAGAAAATTGGAAAAACAAAAGAAATTGCATTCGTTCAAGTTAAGTTATGTCAAGAACATTTAATCACAATAACATGAATTGGAACGTATCGAAAACATACAATGCCTTCAAGAATAAGTAGAGCTTTTTCTTATTCTTCTATTTGGCGTCCTACGAGGACATACAGCCGGATGGTCAGTCCTTGCTACGAGGAAACGGTCTATATGAGGCATGAACCTGTCAACCCGCATAAGTCGTATGAGTTGACGAATGTAATAGGAGATCTTACCGCCCCAATGTTACCGCAGTGTTTATTGAGGATGTTAATATTTGGCTTCAATCATCAGCCCATAAAGGTCAAATGTTGTACAACAAGGCATAACACTGATATCATCCTATAAATGTTAAATATTACGCTGACAATTTTACATGGAATATTTCATAGAAATGTCTAGGATACTGTATTGAAAATTAATTCACGGTTGACAACTGGACAGGACTAGAGCTAGATCTGAATTCTAGTAATTCAAATGTATATTCTGATAACTGAATAGTATTATAAAACGATTTTAGAAGAATCTGGTCTAAGCATCTAGGGAACTACCAGAATAATCACTTTTTCAACCGAATCCAACAATTTTGAATAATGATAATCGATCCACACGCTGGCCAGAGTTTGCCAGCTCTGGCGTAGTACCGGGTAGGAGCTTTCTAGATCTTTGCCGTTGTATCTCTTATCTAGCAACAAATCCACACCGCTTTTCTTTAATGATCTCAATGTCCATGAATTCTTCTTTAGACACTTTCAATTTCAAGCACCTCACAAAATTGTTTGAGTTCAGTTTTAGTTCACAGTCCACTGCAGTGCGCACGATGTTACTTCGCTCTATTTTCTAACAAGAAAAACACAAATGATTTACCATTTTCGTATTGTGTGCAGACAATTTTCCACTTCAAACCCGATCACACAGTCACAATTTTCCTTGCACAATTTCAAATCCTTGCACCGTTTTGTGGTCGATGCTTGCCAACTTCACACACGTCTTACGAAGATACCAAGATCGACCGGGTTCGGTCCGGTTGTCCAGCTGTACTGACCTGACCAGCATGCAGCACAGTCGGTTTTAATCATAAATCCGATGGTGGCCACCATCCTCCCAACAGAACGTCATGGCGCGCGGTTCCCCGTTTTTCGGTGCAGCGTGTGTACGAAATATGTGCGAATCAGTTCGCTCGGTCTTTTTCTGGCTTTGTTTTTGGTGTCTCTCGCTCTCTCTCTCTCTCTCTCTCTCTCTCTCGTCTCGGACTGCTGGGGAGGGCCTTGGTGAAGGGGCCTACTGCTACTACTGCTGTCCGTTGCAGTCGGGCGTGAAATCTTCTGAACCATCCACCCGCACCACACCATACAGACGGATGGAAGGGAGATGGTTTTGCAGGCTGACCCGGGGGCTACCCTCGCTCTCCGCAACCGTTTGGTTCTCCGCGAGGGATTCATCGTGTGGCCAAACGGTCGGTCTCTGACAAGACTTCTAATATTTCGATTTTATTACCCATTGTTGTTCTTTTTTTCGTTTCGTTTTGTGTCTCTGTAGATGAAGTGTGTCTTTCTTACCATCATTTTGTCTGTTGGGACCGAGTTTGATACGAGCGTCACAACCCGCCCCCTGTTCGCACTTGAGGTGGATCAGCTTAGAATTTGGACGAATGGATTATCAAGCCCTCCCGCCCCCCGGGCAAGCGCTTCAGGTAATGCTTTACTTTAATTGAAAAAAGATCGTTCAATTTTATTTAAGTCATGCGGCACGATCCACTATTTACTATTCCCCTAGCCAAAAAGGCGTTTGTTGTCTTGCACGCCCCTGATTTTCGTTCACTTACCGCGTGATTTATTGCCCATAATTGCGAACGAACTTTGTGCTGTAGACTACACCAGAACCAGAGTGTAGGATTTTTCATGTTAAATAAACCAACACAACAGAAAGGTCAGCTTGGAGAGTGCCATTATCCTGATGATCCAGTAGGAAAATTCACCACTAAAAAGCGTAAGGCGCGTTTCTAATGGGAAAAGGCCTGGCCAACCTTAACGAAATCACGCTGGCAGCTTTCACGCTGGCAGCCAACAGCCGGCAAGATGGTGTGGTAAAGATCAGATTAAAAAAATACCGATAAGACTCCAGTCCCACTAACTCTCCCTTTTCACAGTGCCATCAGCCAGTACCATCATTATCACCGCGCCCCTCAAGTTGCGGTCGGCTTTTAACGTTAGCAAATACCCACCCAAGTGGGTGAGAAAATCGGCTCATCTTCGTAGATCCGTGAGATAATTAACGGTCGCTGGCCATGTAAATGGTGCGGACAGATTACCCTCTCAAGCTTTCCTAGGTCTACAGGACTGACCTTGGCCGGCTCGTGATGGATTCAATTTGGCCGATCGTGCCGGATCTGCTTGATCATCGCAAGGAAAAATCAAACGCCCAGAACGGATACGGAACATTAATCATGAGGTGCGTATTTTTTGTTGTTTTATTTCACTTAGAACAAGCTGGATTGCGGATACTCCCTCGTGTTTAATGGTGCCTTTCGCAGGGTGTCATCTGTTTAGAACAGATTTTTTTCTCTCCTTTGGACATTTTCAGCACAGACCACAAAAGGGATTTTATGAACTTCTCTGTAAAGTGGTAAGTTTATTACACCGGGAAAGCTCCAAAAGAAACACCTTTTTTCCCATTCCCACGTTGCGGTAGGAGGCGCTTCCGTGTTTGATGGACCTTAGATGGTCATTAAAAAAAGTATTAATTTTCCAAATCTTGTGCCAAACCCACAGGACGTTTGTTGTCTGTCGGAAGCGCGATGTTGGCATGGATCAAAATTAGTGATTTTTTGGGAACAACAAACAAGACGTTATACATATTCATGCACAAAGCAACGATTCCGCTCGAGGAAGTTGCCGCTTTGTGTCTCCCAAATCAAATGCTCATCGCGTTGCATCTTGAAGACTTCCTGCTGGTTAAACGTTAAAGCTGACATGTCTCGTTAAAGTTAATCTCCGCCGCGTTTGGGCTGATTTGTACTGATCTCCTACCTTTTACAAGCCGGCAATTTGGTGCAACAAACCCTCCACACACACACACACACACACACACATACCATTGTTTACAAAGTGTGACAGATTTGCGGTTGAAGATGCAAGCGACGAACCTTACATTTTGGGGTGGAAATCCCGGTTTCGTACGCTAAGTTAAATTACAAATTAAACCCGTCCGCCGGCTCGGTTGCACAGTAAGGTGGCAAACCCACCACTTCCTTCCTCACGCTCTAGTCGAACTAAAATGCACCCCGAGCGGTTGTGTCATCTGGCCAGAGTGTTGACTCGCCGCAAAGACAGACACACGCCAGCTTCAATAAATCAGCGCAAATGTTTGCCAAATATATGTCTGACGGTCGCGGTTTTGGCAGCCTGCCTGCCTGCCTGCCTGCCTGCCCGGTGGTGGAGTCCGTTTCGTTAGAAGGTGAGAAAATGGTAGGTTCCAAAATTGTTTCCCCTTTTCCTTTTCTCGTCCCGCAATCTAACAAAATGGTTGAATGCTAAATTTTATTTTGTTGTGCTTTTTTTTATTTTTGTTCGCATTGTGTGTACGTTTCAGCCAGCTGTGCAGCGAACAAGTTGGTCCATTTCAACGCAGCCCGCAGCAGATAAAATCAAGCTTCTCAGCTTAGTTCAAACAATTCGGCAGATGTTGAAAACGGAGATGGTTCGCGCGAGAGAGAGGCATAATGATTAGAAGGTGATGATGGTGGTGGTGGCGTCGTTCGTACCGCTGCCAGTTGCGATAACGATCGGATAATGGAAGGAGGCGGAGAAGCGTAAGTATAAATGTCGATTGGGGGACGATTTATAACAATATTTGAAGGTGTTTATTAATTATTAATTAGATGGAAACTCGGCTTTTTTTAATTATGCGATAGCAGGCACGCATTTTATGGTGAAGATCGTTTGATAAGAATATATGTATATTGATGTTCTTTCTTTAAAGCATACTCTTTATTGGGAAATGGCTGCATTTAAAGTGTTTCGCAAATCATTATTTATCGTTTCACTAACTAATAAACACGCCACGATTTCAAGAACCTTCAATACAAACTGCTGGAGCAATAGAGCGAATTAACGCCCTTCCTCAGTAAATGCGTCATCGTTCTGAGAGATCGCCATTTCATCCCCCAAAAGACTTCAATTGAACCGTTGTCGGATGGACGTAAGCGACGAACCTCGCTCGCGTTTGCTCGCTGACGTTAATCAAATATGTTAAATCACTACACTGCAGCAATACCATTCCATTCAACGCCCTTGCGTTTTTCCTGCTGCAGCGTTTTTCCCACCTTTTTACAGCTACCGGCGGCGAGTGCGCTCCCAATGCGGGAGGAAATTTAATTTGACCGTCAGCTAATTTAACTGCAACCCCGTAACAATTATCTGCTCGGTAAATAAAAGCTCCAAAAAAACAAACAGATAAACGAAGGCAGCAGCATCAGCATTGAAACAATACCGAGCAATGGTTCGAGTGGTCATAACTTAGGTGGCTCGTAACGCCACCTGCCAACCCTTCCTCTGCATTGCACAGTCGGAAAATTCGATCATAAACGATCCGCTAGGACGGGGGTGTAGTGTGAAGCTTTTGTACCGCAATTACATCCAGTGAATGAAAAGCGCACACTTTATTAGCGGGGACCAACCAGCACGGCGCTGATGCTCGTGGCGGTCATAAAAGAGCGGAACTCGATCAAGCACCGTGTTTCGCATCCTTCCCATTGCTTGTACCCCGTAGTGGACGCGGCTGCTTCATGCAAAAAAGGGTGGACCGGCTCATTTAATTAACACATTCTTTCGCTGAATGAATGGGTACGCTATGGGGCGCTTCTGTGGCCGTAGCTAATGCCCGTCGGAATCGGTGTTCTATCGGATGATGGATGGCAACGATCTGCCGCTTCTGGCGGTGGTGGTGATGTGCTATAATTTTTACCGCAAAACTTTAATCCATCCACACCCGAGCTGTTGCACCATCTCCGGGCATGAAGGGGTGGACCTTTTATTCAAACTTACTCTTAGGTTGCACTCTTTGTCACGTGTCGGCGTGCTGGGGTTTGAAGATTGTTGCATTAGGTGTGTCCTATGTGTGTGTGTGTGTGGAGTGCCGCAAAGAACGCCACCGGCTAGTGGGTAAGTGTGGCTGGGAAAACTCCCAGCAGTAGCATCCATTCCATCCAGGTCAGATTTCGTCGCCGAGATCTGCACACCCAGCTAGACACCTATCTTGCCTTTCTAAAATATTCTTGCACCAATTGCACCAACCGCTTGGCGGGGCTTCACTCGCCTGTTCGGTTTGTTCGAGTAGTTCACGGTCAAACGAGTGGTTGCATTTGACGATGTGACCGGGTCAGTGAGCAGACCTGCGGACCATGCCATGCATCCCGGTGCTTCGGCAGGGTGTTGATAAGGTGTTTTTAAATCATACGATTATGTAGATTACCGAAATTGTATGATAAATTGTGAGCATTTTTTGTTAGAGTTAGAGTGAAAGTCACCGCTTAAAGGGGTGTTTGAAATTGTTTGAGTCGCTGTTGCACAAAAGCTGTACAGCCAGCTTGAAAGCTTTGCTCTAGCTCATGTTGTGACCATTTTTATCGGACGTTTACTTTTTAACTGTCCGTGGTTTGTGATTCATAGGCTATTTACATTTCATCATTGGACAGTTTTTAGCGCCTATAAAAGGGTTTTAGCTCTGTGTATTTTACGATAGTAATTTACAATTTAATTGCTGGATTGAAGTCTTCAGCGAGTTTGAAAGCATCATGCGTAAACTGCACCATAAAGGTCGATCAGTACATCACACATTTGTATTTTTACTGGAGGATCGCGATCGATCGCTAAGGAATACGGAATGTCTTTTGTATCTTGTAGAAATATACAGCTTTTCTCCGATATACGCTATTAATGCGGACGGGAGGCAGTAGCGTATCTCGAATATTAACGTAAGTCGATTTTCGAGGTATTCTGTCAAATTATACCTAATTTTTGTAAAATTTTGACTGAAGTGGTAGGCTGTAGCCACTTAATTAGTTATTTGAATTGATTTCAGCTGTAGATTCCAATTTTATATCTTTTAAAATGGTTTTTAAAATTCGTCCATGAGGAATTTATTTTGCATTTGCCATTCGATGTGTCAAATTAGTACAATTTGCTCAACGAACTATCAAATTTAGAAACTAGCGTAAAGCCAAATCGCGTATATCGAGTATGGCGTATATCGGGGAATACCTGTACCAAGGCATCAATAAAAATAGTAGTAAGATAAGTTGGGCGTCCTCATACTTACTTACTTATCCGGCACTACAACCGCTTTGCGGTCTTGGCCTGCCTCAGGAGTGTCCGAAACCGCTCACGGTCTCGCGCCTTCGTCTGCCAGTCCGTTATCCCGGCCTTAATGGCGGACGCCTCCACGCCATCTTGCCACCTCAATTTGGGCCTACCACGC
This sequence comes from Anopheles merus, assembly GCF_017562075.2. Taxonomy (NCBI): domain Eukaryota; kingdom Metazoa; phylum Arthropoda; class Insecta; order Diptera; family Culicidae; genus Anopheles; species Anopheles merus. The sequence goes on from NC_054083.1 coordinate 35,445,200, forward strand.
CTCCTCTGTCCTTGTGGACGGCCTAAAAAGACTTTACGGGCTGGGTCGTCCGTTTCCATGCGTATAACATGGCCAGCCCACCGGAGCCTGGCGAGCTTTATACGCTGTACGACAGTGAGGTCGCCGTACATCTCGTATAGCTCGTCATTATAGCGGCTCCTCCATTGTCCTCATACTGTCTGCCTAAACTAAGACCACGACAAACTCTTCAAGTTGATAAAACTGTGACTGGTGCTTTGCCAACATTGAAACATTCCGAGGTCGGCCTTTGAGGAGTCTATTTTAAGCTATTTTACTCAAAGCATAAATTCCAACTTTATTTGAGGCTTTTCCAGTCGTTTCAATTCCTCCAATCGCTTCTTCTGTTCTCATTTATGTTGATTTGATGCTCATCGCCTGATAGAACGATTCCGGTTCCAATGAACCTGTGATGATATAACACTGTGGCCACGAAAAAGACCCACGAACGAAGGCAAATACTCGTGCTTTATCCACAACTTGTCAATCGGGATGACTCACGCATGCATGCAAACATCGGCATCCCGTTTTAACGGGTTCACTGGCTGACAATTCTTAATGATGGGGCGCAGTCTTTTTTGTTGTTGTTCGTTCGTTCGATCAGTTCGTTCGGTTTGTTTGTTGCTGCTGTTTTACATTACCATACCCACCTTCTGGTCGTGTTGTTCTTTTCGCATAATCTGTGGCTCCATTTTTGGCCCGGTCAACGCTAAAGCGCTTAGCGTTGCACACACCGTACCACAGATCGCCATTGGATCGCTGCGGAACGATCACATCCCTCCCGCGAAACGATCGACAATCGTAGTCGATTAATTTTGTCTGAGTCCACCTGGACTCTTGCCTTTCTTCCCACCTCCTTGCCGAAACTGACCACACTACCAGGGCTGGCCATATTTATAAAAGCAGGAAATATCTGACATCGAAACCATGCGTCGCCGGTGGTGTCATTCAACGAAAAGCAACACACGAATGAAGATGCACCACCGTTGAAGGGTGCAAGGCGAGTGATTTAAAGTCGATGGCCGCATCGCATGGCCGTCGCTCAACCGCCACCACCTTCTAGTCAGGACCATCGGGGCGGGAGAGAGGTCGATAAGACAATTTTAATGTGCCTGCAAAAAAGCTTTACAATTAATGACACAATGCAATTACGAGCGGTTTAGTGTGGGAGAAGAGAAGAGAGAAAAAGGGAGCGAGAGAGAGAGACATGTAGAAGTCAAAAGAAGGATGTGTTGATGCCGAAACACGAGAGCCTTCAGAAAGGGACGAACCTGTAGTACAGGGATCTTCAACTGTTCCGCAAAATTGTTTTAAAATTACAAGCAAAGTATTTTAACACAGCAACAACGTTAAGGAAGGCTATAAGTAATAGAACTTTTTCGATCTATATTACATTTAATTAAAAATGTTAATTCATCTTACTTCACATCGAGTTGTACACCCCTGCCTTAATCGGATCCGGAAATTCGATAAAATCCGATGACGAATCGACACAGCAACAAAACGAAGACACTGTGCACAATTGCATGCTCCTGTACCCTCCAGTGTGGAACATTACAATCTTTGCGGCCGATTATAATGTAGTATGCTTTTTTATGTTTTTTGATTATGAAGCATCCCTCCGGTCCGGTTGATCTCGGTACTGAGAAGTCATCATAAATCAATGTCCACCAAACAAAACACGATCAAAAGGGAAAAACGATCGTCCAGCGTTGTCTTGTCGACGCTGTCATCGGCACACAGGGTGAAGGTTAGAGATTCGCTGGCTGAACGGATGCTCTGGGTTTAGCCCATTCCCCCCATCGAAGGTCGTCCAGCTGGTCAGATAATCGTTAGTAAAAGTAGTATAGGTATTTGACCATGCCACTGCGCCGGGCCACGATCGAGATGAGGCATACCGAGCAGTACAGTAGGCGATGCAGAGGTCAAGGTTTGGAGGGCAATGGAAAGAAGAAATTGTATGTTTTTTTGATATTCATGACATCTTATCCCTTAACCTGTAGATGATATTCAAAAGGGAAAGAGCATCTTGAAACATTCGTTAATATTGCAATGGGGGAATGATTGCATCTCTCTCGTCCTTGAATAGAACTAGGGAGTGTCTGACACTCTAACAAAATATGTCCTCTAAAATAAACAAAAAAGAGCCCAAGCATTGTCACAACTAGTCAATTTGGTGTAGAAGATTGATATCTGTCCGGCCTTAGATGGCAGATTTAAAACACCGTTCCGTATGATCGTACCAAAACCCATCAAAATTCTTCAAGGAAACGCTCACAAATAGAGCTGGTTTGGGTGTTGTTTTTTGCATACTTTTAAACCAAAAAATACGGAAATAAATAACAAAGCCCATTTAAGAGGCTGAGCCAGTCTACAGAAACAGTGGCATAACAAATCGTTTTGTAAACAAAGGAATGCGATTACTCAGACCGGCAAATAATTTATTGTTATTAGCAGCTCAAATGGTTTGGACTTCTGGATAGTCAACAATAGATTAATGATTTGACAAAGTAGAGGAAACATACATTTTTCGGTGTGCAAATTTTAAAACACAATCATTTGTTGGCAATTTTACCTGATCATAACAGGATCATAGAGACTTGCCGGACTATGGCCGGCCTATTTGAGCAGGCAAACTAGTTTGGGTGGATCAAAGGTGATTTATTTGGCTCATTAAAACAGTACAAATGGCAGGTGAAATTCGGGGTTTGCATCAGTTAATTTGGTCCACATCCAAGTGGATCCATATTTGTGTTCTAAGCAGCGCTCAAGCAGCATTCTTATGTCACATTTAAAGAATTATTGTATTTTTTATTAAGGCAAGGCAGTTTAAAAATTACCTGCATAAACTATTCCGTAAAACTTCCTGGTATCAATTTTAAGCAAAAAAAAAAATGATACGTAGGGTCGGTATCGTTGGGTCCGTTTCGAAAATTCCTGGTACTTTCCGTAGTCCTATTTTCCGTAAAACTGGGTGACTGGGCCCAGCGCTCACGTGGCCGTTTTGTTCAGGAACCCAGTTTCCCGGAATGCCCACCTCCCTCCTGGTTCGCAATATGCCACCATCTGCCCAAGGGGTTGGATCTAGCCCGTGTACCCGAGCTAGGATATATGGAGGCACATGTTATCACTCTGCACGACGAGGACGTGTCGGAATAGGAGTTGGATGGGAGAGCCTATATTATCCCTCGGAGGGCTTCGAATCCCGCATCCCATTGCCGAGTTGACCTACGTAGGCGTGACGTACAGATAGGTGAACGCACTTTTGCAGTCGTCCCACAATTCACCTATCTTGGGTCAAAGGTCAGCAACGACAATAGCATGGAAGCTGAGTTGCGCGCAAGGATGCTGGCGGCCAACCGGTCATTCTACAGCCTGAAAAAGCAGTTCACCTCAAAGAACCTGTCGCGACGGACGACGACCTATATAGTTCCGGCACTCATATACGCCTCTGAGACATGGACACTGTCCAAATCTGACGAAGCCCTCTTAGCCGCGTTCGAGAGGAAGATGCTCAGAAGAATAGTTGGCCCCGCATGTGTGGAAGGACAATAGAGGAGCCGCTGGAGGACGGGATGGCAGACGAAGGTGCGAGACCGTGAGCGGTTTCGGAAAGACCTGAGGCAGGCCAAGACCGCAAAGCGGTTGTAGCGTCGGATAAATAAGTAAGTCAGTAAAGAAGTTATGGTTGTTTCGTGATCATACATTTTATTCATTTAGCTGTCAATAAGCAACCAACCCATAAGTTTCACTTTTTAGTCAGCCACAAAAAAAAAGAACCAAGCAAATTACATTCAATTTTCGTATTCAATGTATCGTATTGGAGTGGGTCGCTTTTTTAGCATGAGCGCACTTTTGTGAGAAGGTTAAAAAATTTCAATGGAAATATTAAAATAATAATGAGGCCAGTGGCATAAGTTTGACAAACCTGGTTGCTGTTTGAACAACAGAACGGAATATCAGAAGAACAATTTCACTAGGGGTCACCCTCTTCTTACTTGAGTGATCGTACGATGAATGAAATGCTATTTATGCTTTTTGTAGTCTTGAGGTTATGTTCTTAGGTTCTGTCATTATTTTTGCTACTGCTTGTTAGTAGTGTAATTGTGTTTTAATAATTTAAACTCGAATTTAGATTTGTGTTTAATAACAAACCTAAATAAAATTTGGACAATGTTCTACAACAATATTTAATTAAATTAGTTCAGAATTAGTTTATTTTCCTTCTTCCTACATCTGTAGTTGAAGAAGTGTGAGTTGTAATCATAATTGTGTCTTACCTTCCTTACCGTTCCTGCAGTCAGAGATAAACCCAAAATTAATGCTGTTTGAAATTGAATTGAAAAATTGAGGTCGATATGTTTTCCTTTTCTATTTTATTTTGAATTTTATGATGAAACACATTTTACAACTCATCTCCCTATGCCTTTAGACAAATGTGTTTTCTATCAGAATTTGAGAGCAAAATGCATATCGTTCATGTTGTTAGTTAACAAATAACCTTAGAATAATTTTATATTATCCCTCCTTAAATGGACATTTTTTTATTTCGGCAACTAACGCGTGCAAAAGGTCCTCCAATGTGGACAAGAGCCATGCTATCCTTCGCGCTATCCTTCGCGCCGCTAGAGCGTCGAAGGACCTACGCGTCCTGTAAATGCCACGTTAAACAAGCATTCCATTGGTTTATCATTAACTGACATAAAGCTTCTTGATAAAATGAAACTATCAACGAAGATAAAACTGCGGTGAGAGGACTCTTCTTCTCCATCACCAAACAATCCTCTACTCCGTTTTAATGCACATATTCCCAGCCTCGTGTCTCTACCCTATCATATCGTCTTACCAACCTAATTACTATCATTCCCTTTCACTGTAAGAAAATGCATCCTTTCTCACACCCGTACGCCACCGGTCCACCGACCAGAGCCACCCCATTCATCACTCGTCCACCGGCTAAACGATGGCAGCGGTGGCGGTGGATTCCGTCCCAGCGGGACATGATCGAAGTTGATCTGTGTTGGAATTTCGATCGATTTTATCACCTCCACGGTGGAGGTGACCGGTGCCAGCGTTGGCGGAGCGACTTCACTGGGCGGCTGCTGTCCCACGGGCTGTGGCTGTTGCCTTTCCTCTCCTTTATTTAGTTCCAGCGATTCTAGTGAAGCGGTCGCCGGTGTCGTACTGTAATCGTGGCTTGATTTGCGATTCGCCACCTGCGATACCGCCTGATGCCGGGGGTAAATGTTAAAGTGTACCATCAACCGTCCGGGAGCGATAAAGGGAGCGGAGAAGGGAGGGATACGCGGTGGGACACGTCCCTCCTTGCGGAAGTAGTTCTCACCACCTTCGTACTCGTCACTAGCGGCCTGTCCGAACGGCACCGCCCGATACGGTTGAGCTGTGGAGGGTCTTACACGCTGCTGCTGCTGCTGCTGGTAAGGCGTGAGTTGGGCAAAGGTTTGCTCCGGCCAGGCCGGTTGACGGTACGGATTGCGGTACGGGTTGCGGATGCGCTTCCGTTGGTGATACCGTTGCTGCTGCGCAAAGCTCTTCGTACCAAGTCCAACCACTGGCATCGGTTCGAGATTAAGCATAACGGAGAAAGGCATACCACGCGTTGGCCACTCCTCACTGTCCGAGGGCGTCGCCTGACTGGCCGGTGCAAAGCGGAACTGTTCCGTCGCGAGCAGATTCACCTCGCTCGGGTTGGAGGGTTTGAAGTTGTAGAGCCGATCGGGCTGCAGCTGCTGGTTGATGAGCTGCGGTGCTTGCAGATGCACTTCGCGGGGTTTTTGCGAGGCCGCCCCAAACAGCGTTGTGATGTCACCCTCCTTCCGTGGATGGCGATAGATGCCGCTTAACTTTACGCGATGGTTCGGATGCACCGGGTGGTTAAACTCGGCCGGTTGAAGAGCCTGAGGAGCGTACGGGTAGTTGTAGTAGAGTAGGTGCTGCTGCTGAAGCTGTTGCTGCTGCTTGCGCTTAGCCAGCGTTAGCTGCCGCACAATGTCCTGCACGTTCGAGGGCGTCCAATCGTTGTGCGCGAGCGCTTTCGGCGTTCGATTGACGCGCGGTTGTTGGAATCCGATCGGTACCGTTTGGCCATTTAACGGTGCCAGCTGGAAAGGTTTCGGTTCCACGTTCAAAACATCCCGCCGACGTTCTGCCTCGTCCGCTTGGGTGGAATTGCTCTCTTTCGCTTCCTCCCAGGATGTCCACTCGGGAGCACGCAACGGTGGCTTCAGAAAGCGTGCCGGCAGCAGCACCAACCGATCGCGACCGACCAGCTCCGACGGGCGGACGGTCGGTTTCTGCTCCGCACCGTAGTACCGTAGCCGACGGGTCCGTTTCATGGACGATCCTTCTTCTGCCTCGCCGTCGTTCATTGCTTTCGTTTCGTTCGCTGGAATACCCGAGGAGAGCGGAGTCGTTAGGATGGTGTTATACCCGCCCGCACTTGGCTCGATGGCAGTTTCGTTCGTGAAGCTGGACTCGATCAAGATCTTGTTGCGCGATTTGCGTTCCGCTTCGTGCACGATCATGAAGAGCGTAAAGAAGGCAACGAACGCCATCGCCAGTATGCTGTACAGTGCGATCTTGCGATGCTGATGGTTCGGTTTGCGCAGCACATCCTTCGGTGATTCATATCTGTGGCGATGATGGGAAGGAGAGAGAAACAAGTCTCGATTAGCAACATGCTTAAAAGGGACTTTCTTAACTACTGTTTGCACATGGAGGTCACAACTAGCATGACTGGGGCTCACTGATGAAAGCTTAATGATCAACTTTCGCAATGTTCGCTTTATGTGTTGTGTTGCTGGGAGAGGAAAGCGATCACTAAGTGCTGGTTTTTGTGAATCGATAAACAGTCATTGCTCGGAAAAAATAGAAACTTGTAACTGGATGAGTAAACAAATGTTTATATTGAAAATACTAATCATTAAGAAACGATAATAGAAGGTAAAATCCAAGTTAAAACTCGCTTACACTGTTGTCGTTTATGTTTCAGATTTGTTGTGCGTCAAGCACACTTGCCTCGTGGCTTGACGGTTAAGTACACGGTTTGATCACATGCCCGTCATGGGTTCAAATCTCAAAAGCATCGGAATTGCTACATTGAAATTCTCGTCATGACTAAAACAAGCAGATTCTGGTATAGCTGGCCAATCATTGGCTGGCCCCCATGCATGCATGTCCTAGCTTTTGACACTCTACTCTATGTGTTGGGTAAGACAAATTAAGAATTTGATTGATAATTTGCAAGCTGCCGCCGCTACAACGACGAGTTGTTGTGTTGTGTTTGGGATTCGAATGGGATTGCGATTAGAGATGGGTTCTCCGGATCGCACCCACGGTTCCGCTCCGGTTCCGATAAGTATGATTCCGATTCCGATTCCAGAGAGAAGGAATCACTAGTTCCACCGGAATCGTTCGGAATATTCCAGAATCTGCCGGAATCGTCCGGAATCGTCGGAATCGTCCGGAATCGTTCTGAATCGCCCGGGATCGTCGAGAATCGTCTGAAATCGGCCGGAGTCGTTCGAATCGTCTGGAATCGTCCGGAATCGTCGTAATCGTCCGGAATCGTCTTAATAGTCGGAATCGACCTGAAACGGCTGGAATCGCCCGGAATCGACCGAAATCGACCGGAATCGTCCGGAATCGTCCGGAATCGTGCGGGCTCGTAGTCAATCGGTAGTAGTGAATGTGAGAGGCCACATTTAATACATATTTCACTTTCTCTGTCATTGCTTTGCATGCACCTCCGGCAAGTACGGCTTCCCCAAAATGTTTGGAGCGTTCATGAAACCTCTTAGTATACCGGCATCAAAAGAGCTTACCCGTATCCCGGAACAAACGAGCTTAGGAATCGAACCTATAAAGAACATGTTATTAAAGTCGTACGACTTGACAACTGTGTTCATAATTAGAGCCGTGCGTAGCTTTAGAAATCAAAATAGTACAGCTGTAAGAATGTTATTAGTTGTTGATTTACACTAGGTTTACGGAACCCGTTAATTTGACGGAATTTGAACTTCGCAGTGAAATACGAACAATACCTTTTGTTTAATTTCGATTTTTTTCTTTTCGTAAATTGATCATAACATACTATAAGTTTGTAGCATAAATATTATTTTCTTAAGTTTCATAGATTTTCACAGATGTGATATGATTTTCACATATGATTTTCACTCTACGGAAACCGTCATATTGACGGGTGGGTTGATTACATTTAGTTTATTTCGTTTAGTTGTAACATTTTTTTTTTTGACGGAAATGACGGAATGAAAAAGAAATAATTAACAAAACACTGCATCAAAATCGGAGAAAAGTAAGACACTGGCTTCTCGCATTAACTACTATTAATTGACTACGATTCCGCACAATTCCAGACGATTCGGGTCGATTTCGGTCGATTTCGGATGATTCCGACGTTTCCGGACGATTCCGGTCAATTCCGACTGTTCCGACGATTGCAGAAGATTCAAGTTCACGTTCCGGCCGCCTTGCATATATCAATGCTGTCTGTCGTACATTTAAGCCAGGAATATCGCGCACGGAGTTCCTCAATATCGTTCGACATGCACGCTAGCTTCGTGTGTTACTGTTTGTATCTATTTGTATTAGGTTATGCACAGAATAAATGACATGAAATGAAATGGAATTACGACTATTCCAACGATTTTTGTCAATTACGGCGATTCCGGACGATTCCGGGCGATTCCGGACGATTCCGGTCGATTCCAGACGATTCCGGACGGTTTCAACGACTCCGCACGATTCCGACGATTCCGGACGATTCCGGACGATTCTGGGCGGTTCCGGCTTGTCTGATTGAACCTACCCTTCGGAACTGGGTCCGAAATTTGTTGGAATCGTTCGGACCCAGTTCCGCTTTTTTGTGCGTTTTGCCCAACTCTAATTGCGATTCGATCGGGATTGGGATTGCGATTTGTTTGAGATTCTGACTGGGATTGGGATTGCAATTGAAATTATTAGAGGCTGTCCCCGAGATACGCTATTACAGGGTTTCGCACGATTTATTGGTCAGTTCCCATGATTTTTTGGTGCGTTCTCACGATTTTTTGATCGTATCCTATAAATTTTTGGTTCGTTTCCATAATTTATTGGTATTTTCCGATTGGATATCAATACAATTGGACCAACAAATTATGGGAAACGGCCAAAAAATAGTGGGAACGCACCAAAAAATATGAGAACCCTCCAAAAATCGATGGGAACCAACCAATAAATCGTGGGATACCCTGTAATGGGGGTCGAGAGAAACCACGTATCTCCAAGTCGAATCACGCAGTTTTCAGTCGAAATATAGCAAATGTTCGTGTAATGTAGCATTTAATGAGAAGTTATAGTCACTAAATAAATAAACGCTCTACCACATTGGGATTGAGATTCGAAGATTCGAATCCCTTCTTAGATCCATTTTTCCCATCACTAGTCTAAATTATCTAAAAAAAAGGTAGTTTTCTTTTCATGTATCATTGTTTCTGGTTTAATGTTACATATGCCAAAGTTTTGAGACTACAAGTACTTCGCTGGCCGCATCGAGCTTACGATCTTGATATCTATGGACAATTTAAAAATAATAAATATTATTTTTCGGTCTTTCATGCTCACTTTCTTGGGCTTATTTTGTTCTTAGTGCAGGATGAAAGATGGAAATTAAAATCATGCCAATTCTTGTATATACCGATGAAGTAAAACCATTGAAAACTGAATAGAAAATACGCCTGTACCTGTACACTGCACCCAGTTGCGACAGCCAGTTGTTACTGTACGCCTTCACGAATCCGTGACCCGTTCCGGTGAGTTTTCGGTCGTTAAACATTCTGAAGAAAAGGGCTGTTGGAAAAGTTATCTTCTTGAACCGCTCACTAACCACTGGTACACTAGTAGTCACACACGCACACCTCTTTAATGTGAAAATTCACATCCCTTTTTTGTCACTAATTTTCACTACACGAACCAAGTTCGCAACACTCTGCACTAAACAGCCACTTTGGATGGAAGGAACACACTTCACAGCGACCTGTGAGCCGAGCCCATCGCACCACAGACAAACCAACACACCGCGTACCGTGGGCACCGCCACAACCAAACTGTCACCAGCGCATCGACAATTCGGGCCACAAAGCGGCCACATCCATGGCCTTCTGGCGTCGAACGCGCAGGCGCACACGCATGCATGCAAAACGCGGGGACGCGTACGCCATACGTGTGAGAGGATTTAATTCATGGCTGTCGATATGGCCGCGTGACTTACTTGTCGGCGCGCAATCTTCAGACGCACCCTAGCGCGGCGCGCCTTTGTGAAACAACAGCCGACACTTTTCCGTCCCACCCTCTTCTGGCGCATTGTGTACACCTTCATTAGCCTGCAGAAAGAGACATTTTCCATCTGGCACTTGTTGAAACCGTTCCTATGGTTACGCTTTCCACCACAGTGGCGTTCCAGACGGAAGCGAAACACCAATCTTCCGGCCTTCCGCCCATTTCTTATCGCACCTTTGTAATCGTCTGGCGATGGCATCGTTTTTGGTGACACTTGCCTTCCCAACCCATACCAACCGAAGCCACCGACAAGAGCTATCGAGTAGGCCGCGCGCGGGCGCGAGTTTATGCTTTACGATGGCGTTGTGTGGCGATCGTTGTAAGAGACCGTGAAGCGCGTAATTACCGCACAAAGCAATCAGTCATCTTCTTCCCGTGCGTCGGAAGTGCGAACTACTAGCAGTCGCAGTGTATTTGTTTTGGCCCTAAACGTCACAGAGATTTACTTTTACTTCGTGGTGCGTGGTGTTCCGCGCATGCTTCTGGAAGGGAGCAAAGTGTAAAGGGTTGGCTTTTTGGGTGTTGTTTTGTACCATGCGCATTAATTTTACAGAAACTAAAACCAAGCTAGTTTCTGTTTTCGTTTTCTATTCCCTGAAATAAAACGAAAAAGAAGATGATATTCATTTCGCTGAGGCTTTTTGTGGCTGTTTGGAGAGTCACATACACACACACACACGGGAATGACATCAATTTTAGTGGTTTTGCTTTTTATGTCTCATCGCCGGGGCTCCGACAACTCCTTACGCTTTCTTCGACCGTACAGCAACGGGGTTCGTCGCTTTTGCGCTTATTCTCAACCAACTCCAACCGAGCCCGCGATATCACTTGCGCTTTCGTTAAGATCTCGTACGAATTCACCATCAAGATCAAGGCGGGGAAGGGTAGGAGGGGGTCCACGGAGTGAATTCCATTTCGTTTGTAGAATATTAATTCGCCGGCTCATCGGACCCGATTCGCTTGCATCATCATCATCATCATCATCATGTGCGATCGTGCGACCGATTTTTGCGCGGCTGAAGTGGCCCAAACACATTGTGACTCTGGGGGCACACTGGTGCATGTGTGTGTAGATGGGCTGTGGCGAAGTATTATGTCTCCCATAAACATAACAAAACATAAAACGTTAATGTACACATAAATTAAATAAAACAAAAACTGCGATCATAAAAATAGGGCATGAAAGATGGCATAAAAACATCACAAGCTAACTACTACAAACAGTAAAAGAAAAGAGGCGTGTAATGGATTAAACAAGGGACACTAAACAGTGGATTTAAATTATTCACATTTTCATCTGTGGGATTTTCTTTTTATTTCCGCTACTCATTGCTATCTTTTCTGGTTTCATAAACACACATACACACACACACTCCTTCATATTCTGCACGATATCGAACACAACACATTTTTCGTTTAAAGTAACACATCTACTAGCTACAACTGGCCTTTCTCCCTCTCTTTCGTTAACACGGGGACAAACTTCTGCTTTGACTACAAAAAAAAAACTATCGAGTCGCCGTTTGTGGGTGAGTATTGTTGCGATACAGATTTGTTGGTTTGTTTTATCGATTTCAAACGTTTACCGAGTAACCTTACACTTAATCGTCGACCTGAACGAGAGAAAGGGAGGTGAAGAATCCAACCGAAAGAAACAGAAAACCGGGTGGAGGCTTTTAGATTTGCTTTCTCTAGCACACTGGACGATAATGCTACTAGCTAATGCCTTAGAACTAAACTAAAATGAACCGTCAGACAGTTGGGCATTTAGGGCAGTATGGTAATAGTAAGAAAATAAAGCGCACGCTCTAACCGACGTCACCGATAATAGAATGATGGTAATGGTGATCATGAAGAGGATGACGATGTACACAGCACATACGAAACAATGCAGGACAAACACACACAGAGGAAGCGTAGGGAATCATCTTAAAAGGGGAGAGAAGCTAGCAATGAAAATTCTTGTTCAGAGGAAAGAGGAGCAAACCGCTCTCCCTAGAAGTTAAACGGTATGGCTGGCTTCGGGTACGAGTAGCCGGTCGTTTCATCCGGTGGCAGATACTCGGGCGCGGGCGTTGTCCGCACGGTCGTGGTCGGAATCTTTGGCGGCAGTGTCAGTGGGTTAGGCGGTTTCGGATAATCGTACCCGCAGGTACCGTCCGGGTTTAGCTCCGCCTCGCTACAACCCTTGGTCGTGGTCGTTGGTCTAGTGGTGGTGGTAGTAGGCCTTGGAGTTGTCGTCGTCGTTGTCGGTGGGCGCGTTGTCGTTCGCTGCAAGAATAGTTGTGTGAATTGTGTTAATCGAAGGATGCAGGAAGAAAACAAGAGCCGTGAAAATGCCATTCTTACTCTCGTGGTGGTTGTTGGTGGAAGGTACTCCAGTGGCGGTGTCGTTCGACGTGTTGTTGTCGTCGTGCGCGTGGTGGTCGTAGGACGACGTGTTGTCTGTAAGGACACAGTAAGTTTAAGCTTTATTTTACAAACTTTTTTTCATTGCTCTGGCTCTCACCGTCGTTGGTCGCTGGGTGGTGGTCGTACGGACACGATCCGGAATGGTGAACGATTGATCCGGCTTCGGGTAGTCGTAGCCACAGCTTCCGTCCGGATTCTGCTCGGACAGTGGGCACTTGGTCGTGGTCACGACGCGTGGAGTCGTTCGCGTTGTTGGTCGTGTCGTGGTGGTGGTTGTGCGGCGTGTCGTCTGCAATAGAATTGGCAATTATTATTAGAACTTTTTCATCATTAAATACCACTTTTGGGATAAGTAGCATACCGTAGTTGTCGGACGCGTCGTCGTTGTTGTGCGGCGCGTTGTTGTTGTCGTTGGCGGTAGATACTCGATAGCCGGTGTGGTTCTTCGTGTTGTCTGTTAAAAACACATAAATATTTATTAATTTTACTGTTTTTTAGCTAAAAATCATTCTATAAGGCAATTAGATTACCGTTGTTGTTGGCCGTGTAGTTGTCGTTGTACGGCGCGTTGTGGTAGTCGTTCGCCTCGTAGTGGTTGTAGTTGGCCTCGTAGTGGTCGGTGGCAAATATTCCTGTGCTGGAGTGGTCCGACGAGTGGTCTGAAACGAATCAAGGGAACAGATGTTTTAGTTTAGGGATCAGAAACTATTTAGAATGTATTTTCTTTTTGATCCCCCTCCAGTAGTACCGTCGTTGGTCGGCGCGTTGTAGTGGTGGACACTCGGTTTGGCAGTGTGAAGGATTGGTCCGGTTTCGGGTAGTCGTATCCGCAGCTACCGTCCGGATTCTGTGCCGACGGTGGACACTTTGTAGTGGTGGTTACTACTCTCGGTGGTGTTGTCGTTCTGCGGGTGGTTGTGGTTGTAGGTCTCGTTGTGGTCGTTGTACGACGGGTTGTCTGTTTTGGATATAAAATAATGTATTAGAGTATGTGCATAAGATACATTTCCTACAAACAAATTAAGAAGGTTACAGGGCATCGCAAAATATTTTGGATTATTTCTAGAACTGATCCTGAATCCTAGGCGGAACTTGAATCAATCCTGAGCCCGTACTGCTTCTGAGGCTGATCCAGATGTCATATCGATACTGGAGCGGATCCTGAACCTGATCTTTAATTTCTTGAGTTGATCCCCAACCAATAGCTGTCCTTGAACTGTTCCTGAACCTGTACCAATCTTAGAACTGATACCAAATTCCTGGAACTGATCCCTAATCATTCCTGGAGATGATTCATAACCAATACCATTTCTGACACTGATTTCCAAAACCATACCGATACCACGACTGATTCTACGAAACTGATCCTGAACCTATACCAGTACTGGAACTATTTCTCCACTCATATCGATTCTATGACTGATCCAACCCCCAAAATCGATCCAGGAGCTAATCTTCAATCCCTACCATTCCTAGATCGTGTACAAACTCCATGGCGATTATGTTCCAGAATCTCATCCCATATCCATAACGGAATTGGAATTCCAGGAACTGATACAAAAACCATAGCGGCATTGAAACAACAATTGCTACCAGTCCTGGAACTATTCCTGTACTCATATTGTACCTAGAAATTATCCTGGGATTGATCCCGGACTGATCTCATACCAGGAGCTGTTTCTAAGTTCATACCATTTCTGGAACAGATTCCAAACCATACCTGATCCTGTGCCTATGCCGCTCCTAGAATTGATGGTGTACGCTAATACCGTTCCCCGAACTAATCTCGAAGCAATATCACATCTGGAACTGGTCACAACCCATCCTGATTCTAGGACTGCTCGGTCATGCATCTAGATCAGTGGTTTTTACAACCGGTGGGGAATTACCCCAAAATTTTTTGGGGAGTAAACTTTGATCAAAATTTCTCTAAATACTATGAGATGCCCCGCTCATGTACTTGTAAGTGGGGAATGAAGTCCTACATGCACCCTACATGGAGGGAAAAGCAGCAAAAAGGTTGAAAACCACTGATCTAGATACTGGATCTGCTCCTATTTTTATTACAACTGGACATACATCTGTCTCAGCCATGGAACGGATTGCGTTCAAGAACTGTTACAGTATCTATTCCAATTTTGCAATTGATTCTGGTACAATATTGATTCCCTGATCCCAGAAAAATCTTCTTACTAGAATTTGTTCATAAAGAGCCACTTTTCCTTACCGTAGTAGTGGGCCGGGTCGTGGTTGTCGTTGGACGACGGGTCGTTGTAGTCGTCGGAGGTAGATACTCTTGCGCCGGCGTGGTTCTGCGTGTAATCGTCGTAGTGCTGCGTGTTGTCTGTAAAAATAGAACAATTTTAATTAAATCTCCTTTCCCCAGAAACTTTTTTAACAACAATTTCCTACCGTTGTTGGCCGTCGCGTAGTAGTGGTCGTTGGGACACGATTCGGCAGGGTGAACGACTGATCCGGCTTCGGGTAGTCATAGCCGCAGCTTCCATCAGGATTTTGAGCCGACAGAGGACACTTGGTTGTGGTTACGATTCTTTGTGTCGTTCTGGTTGTTGGCCTGGTAGTTGTGGTAGTACGTCTCGTAGTCTTTGAACGAAAAGAAATATCCAAATTAATTATAAAATTGCTTAACATACAGCCAGCTCGCTCCTTGTTACCGTCGTTGTGGGCCGAGTGGTTGTAGTCGTGCGCCTGGTGGTCGTTGTAGGTCTGGTTGTGGTCGTCGTACGACGCGTTGTTGTTGTCGGTGGAAGATATTCCTGGGCGGGCGTAGTCCTTCGCGTTGTCGTTGTGGTACGACGTGTTGTCTGCAAGCAAAACAAGAGTATTCAGTATCGTTCCATCGAATATCGTTTAGCAAATCTCTCTTACAGTGGTTGGTCTGGGTGTTGTGGTCGTTGGGACCCGGTTTGGCAGGGTGAACGACTGATCAGGCTTCGGATAATCGTAGCCACAGCTTCCGTCAGGATTTCGCTCCGAAACGGGACACTTGGTCGTCGTTACAATGCGCTGAGTGGTTCTAGTCGTTGGCCGTGTGGTCGTTGTCGTTCTACGCGTTGTCTAAAATTGAAATGAAAGCAATACATTAGATACAGACATAGTTAGTAGGCAAAAATAGCACATCATCACCCACCGTAGTTGTTGGGCGTGTTGTGGTCGTGGTGCGCCGCGTGGTCGTTGTCGTTGGCCGTGTCGTTGTGCGACGTGTGGTCGTTGTCGGCGGCAGATATTCCTGTGCCGGTGTTGTCCTACGCGTTGTGGTAGTTGGGCGACGCGTTGTCTGTAAAATAGTAATGTAATTAGCGTTTTGCTTGCTAATAGAGATAACTTCTTTCTTACCGTCGTCGTTGGCCGACGCGTTGTGGTGGTGGTGGACACTCGGTTAGGCAGCGTAAACGATTGATCCGGTTTCGGATAATCATAGCCACAGCTTCCGTCCGGATTTTGGGCCGACGGTGGACACTTGGTCGTCGTTACAATGCGCGGCGTTGTGGTTCGTCGCGTAGTGGTAGTTGTTGGCCGCGTTGTGGTTGTAGTGCGACGAGTGGTCTAAAAGGAGGCAACAATGAATTAAAACACATTCATGCTTCAGTTTCCATGCAAAACTCACCGTCGTCGTAGGGCGAGTGGTGGTCGTTGTACGTCGCGTTGTTGTCGTTGGTGGAAGATACTCCTGTCGTGGCGTTGTCCTGCGCGTGGTGGTCGTCGACACACGATTCGGAACGGTGAACGATGGGTACGGCTTGGGATAGTCATAACCACAGCTGCCATCAGGATTCTGAGCCGACGGTGGACACTTCGTGGTCGTCACAATCCTGGGCGTCGTTGTACGGCGAGTCGTCGTCGTCGTTGGACGAGTGGTGGTCGTGGTACGCCGGGTCGTCTATAAGAATTTGATCAGAATTGCAATTAATTACACACATCAAATCCAATTTCAACACATCAATCAATCAAACACAGAAACACACACACGTACCGTAGTTGTTGGCCGCGTCGTTGTACGCCTCGTTGTCGTCGTCGGTGGAAGATATTCCTGCGCTGGCGTCGTTCTGCGCGTGGTTGTCGTACGGCGGGTGGTCTGTTTGAAACAAATTAAAGCTTCACAATTAGTAGGCTGACAACATACCGACCACACCACCAAAAGCATAACATACCGTCGTCGTCGGGCGGGGTGGTGTTGTAGTCGGCACCCGATTTGGCAGCGTGAATGATTGATCGGGCTTCGGGTAATCGTAGCCACAGCTTCCATCCGGATTCTGCTGCGAAACGGGACACTTGGTCGTCGTTACAATGCGCTGAGTGGTTCTGGTTGTCGGCCGCGTCGTGGTGGTTGTGCGGCGCGTGGTCTTTAAGGGGAAAGAGAAGTAACAAAATTAAGCATAATTATTTATTCATCTTGATTAAATACCACACATCTACGGCGAATGAAAAAAAAACACCTTACCGTCGTTGTTGGCCTTGTGGTGGTTGTCGTCCTACGGGTCGTTGTCTAAAAATCGATGTAAACCACAAAAAAAAAACATCATTAGATTATCATAAAAATTCACCATCGCTGTGATTGGCGATCGTAAAACTCGGCCACCTGACATCCATGTAAGCTCGCGTCTTAGGACATCGTCCCACATAATTTATGCTATGCCCAAAACAGCGGGCGTGCCTTATGCCGCCCCACCCCCAAAACAGGCCTTGTTTTCCCTCCAATAGTGTGTTAATTTATTCGCTATCTGCAGAAGGGCAAACACAAACCCACAGCTAGACAGCAACTGCTATCAGCGTCTGGAGATACTCGACAATGACGAACCAAATGAGTATATTCGGCAATATCGTCTTCGAAAAAACCGGTAAAAGCAAACACATTTACTGCTTACTGATCTAACGTTCGCGTGCTACCGGCGGGAAGCCGGAAGTTACGGTCAACATTCCAGCGTTAAAGTGTTAAACGCTGTACAGATCAAGGGCACGTGTGTAAACGTAAAGTGTTTGCACTTCACACAAACCAAGCGTAAAGTCTGTTAACCAAAGCCCTACCGTTGGTCGTCGCGTAGTTGTGGTCGTTGGGACACGATTCGGCAGGGTGAACGACTGATCCGGCTTCGGGTAGTCGTAGCCACAGCTTCCGTCCGGATTCTGGGCCGACGGGGGACACTTGCTGGTGGTCGTTACGATGCGTGGCGTTGTCGTACGTCGCGTGGTCGTAGTCGGTGGACGTGTGGTTGTGGTCGTTGTTCTACGCGTTGTCTGCAATAAATTTATTAATTCAGCATAAAAATCATCCTTAAAACATCCCAATTTCAACTGCTTACAGTGGTTGTAGGACGCCGGGTGGTCGTGGTGGTTGGCACACGATTCGGAACGGTGAACGATGTATCCGGCTTCGGATAATCGTAGCCACAGCTACCGTCAGGATTCTGTGCCGACGGTGGACACTTGGTGGTCGTCACAATCCTGGGCGTCGTCGTAGGCCTCGTGGTCGTCGTTGTGCGACGCGTAGTCTAGAGGGAGAAGGTCAACCATCAATACAATGTATAGTGTTTCCAGTGCTCCAATAAAAAGGGAAAACAAACTACCCGACTGAAAACTTACCGTCGTCGTGGGCCGGGTAGTGGTCGTCGTTCGACGTGTAGTGGTGCTCGGCGGGAGATATTCCTGCGCCGGAGTAGTACGACGGGTAGTGGTGGTCTGCAAAAAGGGCAACCAGATACAGTTATAATTGACGCTGCAGGGGGTGATTCTCCCTTCATTACTGCCACTGACGGGTTTGCACGAGGCACCTTACCGTTGTAGTAGGCCGTGTGGTCGTTGTCGTTCGGCGCGTTGTCGTCGTCGTGGGACGCGTCGTGGTTGTCGTTCGGCGCGTTGTCGTTGTAGTAGGCCGCGTGGTTGTTGTCGTCCTGCGCGTTGTCTAATTGGTAAGAATCGCACAAATAATTAATTGGAAATCTTTTTTTTTATAGATAAAATTATTCAAACCTACCGTTGTCGTTGGTGGCAGATACTCGTTCGGCAGTGTGAACGATTGATCCGGCTTGGGATAATCGTAGCCGCAGCTGCCGTCCGGATTCTGGTCGCTTACCGCACACTTGCGGGGCGTCGTTGGCTCCTCGAACGGAACCTTCGGCTTGTCGTAGTGATAGCCATCGTCCTGCAGGATGTTGTTGTTTGAGTAGCCACCGCGCAGCAGCGTGGAAATGTCCGCTCGGGCCGTACCGACGGCCAGCAGCACACCAAGCAATATGGTGGCGCTCTTCTGTGAACGATACAGCATGTGATGAAAATCAGGTTAGTGTAATGAATTAATGACCTAGAGAAAAACGACCCAGTCGGTAGCGAACGAGCAGTAGCGTCGTCTAACGACAGTTGCTTCACAGCTGCCACCTTCAGCACAGCCTCCGACACACGTTTGGGTTAAAGGCTCGCGTGATTAATCGTGCCAAAGCAATGATCTGCACCGTCATTCCGACGATACGAGACGGCTGTGTCGCGAGGATGAAGGTGTTAAATCATCGCACAAAAAGAAGGCTGCTCGCGGCCATAGGCCACGCAGGATGTCACCCGGGGCCGAGCCATTTGTAACGCACCGCTGACAGGTTCGCATCAAATCGATAAGGGAACTGTAGAGGCGCGGGGGTCATGCTCGGTGTGTGGCGTACGATGGCCATTAATGATTGCTGGTTATGGAGTTTAGTATGAAGATTTTTTTCCGTTTTCTTCTGACGACTTCTTCCTCGCTGCGAAAGGCTAAGCGTCAAGGTCTGTCAAGGTCCGACTGCAAGGTTCTACTGCGCACACACACGCAAGGAACCGTCACTATTTGTCTAATTTACGATCACCCAGCTTCCCGCGGGGTAGCTTCTTGGCTGGTTTGGCGAGCAACATCACCACCACGCAAAGTGAATTTATCTCCGAAAAGGAAACCCCTTCAGACGACTTGCGGTTCAACTACCAAGGAATGTCTCTCATCACCTCCTCACCCTCATCCTCATCATCTTCCAGCTGGAACGAGAACAATTTTTGCTCAAGGTCCATCGTAGCGTATGTGCGCGACGAGCCTGTCGAGCGGGATGACACGACCGTCGTTCGTGTACCGGAATGGATCGTTCGCGTGGGCATACTTTCGATTTCCATCCTATGGCACACACTACTATCGTGTTCTGATCGCATGAGCGCGTTCCGAGCAGTGATCGATTGTGTAATGGTGTCCCGCGTGTGCATTTGCAATCCTGTTGCAGAAATCCCACACGACAATATACACACAAAAAAACAGGCGCCAGACTGGACGATCGATATCTTTACTTTGTCGATCGCTAATGAGTGTTTGCTTTGCTATTTGGAGTTTGCTCAGCAGGACTAGTTTACTGTGCTGCATACGTGTGCCTAAGCGACGAACCTACGATGCGTGGTGGGATGTGTAACTTTAATTGAAGTTCGTTGTTTAGAACACTGTTTGGATTTTATTAGCAGCGATTGATTGTATATTGACCTTAACAGCTTGATGAAATCGAATGCAGTATAAAAAGAGATTTCAGCAATGTTTTGTCATCAAATGGCTATTTCATAAGTTATTAACATTGAAAAAGTAGATTCGTAGTTCATTCCAATAGTTCTTTATGTTTTGTCGTTACTTTCAAAATTCTTTTCGATCATTTGATTTCAGACTAAGGTAATAAAAAAAAACTTTATTTGGGCCTGCACCCATGTACAGATCAATCCATCTGCACTCAATTTAATGAAGCTAATGAATTTTAAATCCTAATTAGCATTAACAGCCATCGAACAGATGTTTCCAAGCAGCGTGTGCAAGATCTTTCCGCTGATACCGAACTACTCTGGGTATCGATTTCACATAAACGCCAACAACAACAAAAAAATGTAATGGTTTAAGCGCATTAAAACATGCCCTCCAAAGTGTTGCTAGGTTTTGTATCATTCCACCGCAACTTGTATTTGATTAACATTTAATTGCTATTACTTTTGATTAATCATCCGCAATCTAGGAGATGAGCGTTATTGCCTTGAAGTGGCGCGTCGGCAGAGACTATGCTACGTCCACCTTGTCCACCATCAGGCTGACCTACATACCGCCGATAACAGCATACGATTACAAAGTGTGCAATTCCCAACCGAATACCGTAAGGGGAAAACGTGTTGCCTACAGTGCCGGTGAGGATGATGAGGATGATATTAATCAAATCAACAGCATGCCTGAACGTGACAGATTGGTATATGAGTATTCAAGCAAGAAGCTGTACTTGATGCTTCTAATCACTAAAACAGCCTGTGTGCATCCTTCCAAATCTTAACCTTTAGAGGTTTAGTACAATGCATTAGAACAGATGACTCTGACCCTGTTGTAAAGCGAAAGGTTATTTTATTCCAGTAGCTGCTACTGTGTAGCACTGCCCTGGGCCGGTGCTGCTACTCTTCCTCAAGTACGATCGAACACAAACCTCCTCGCAAAAGAAGATCTACGCGAGGGTACGCGATCACATCACCCGCGAAACCCCTCGCACTGTGTTGGGAACATTAAACATTCGCTCACCAACAACAATAACTAATTACTTTCGATTATCGACCACTTATGAATAGCAAACACGGGGGAGGATAGCCTGCGGCTACTCACAGCAGCGCTTTGCGGTTGCACGAAATCACGGAAAATAAGTTGTACGGTGTGAAGAGGCACAGACGCACCAGTGACAAGAAGTATTAATGTACATACACACACACACACACACACACACACACACACACACACACACACACACACACCACACACACACACACACCACACACACACACACACACACACACACACACACACACACACACACACACACACACACACACCACCACACACACACACACACACACACACACACACACACACACACACACACACACACACACACACACACACACACACGTAAATGTCGCTTCCGTTGGTGAGACATCGCAGTGTCTGAGGGGTCAGAAGGGGTACACAACCGTGATCGTAGGTGTCAGCAAGTACGTGTAGGACAAGATTGTCCAAAAGCTTCACGATCAGCGCGAGACCGGTTCACATTACTAGGTGTTGTTCTTGCCGAAAGGTATGCAAATAATGACCCACTTCTGGAACTTGGTTCTATGAGTATGCTTCTAAGGGGTGGATGAGGCGCAATGTTTACCTTTCGTTTTTTGTTTCCTGTCCTACCCTGTTTGCTTTACATTTTTTTTGTGTTGTACTGAATATATTAAGTGATCTTTTTTTTGTCTCAACGTATTCTTGTGGTATTTTGATGTTTTCGATTGGTCGTCTATTTTATGATTATTGTTTTGAGATATGCAATATTTGTATGTATTAATCATGTAATTAATAATTTAATCCAACATACAATACCTAAATTGGAATGATTGAGAAAGTTTGTTATTTTTTATACTTTATATACTGAATTAGTAATACAAATAAATAATAACTATACTATATACACTCATTTCAGAACCAAACAAATAAACTAACACAACGTTCGTCCGTTATTTTTCAAACATTACGTGAGGTCAAATGGAACGTTATGAGCGCTAAAAGAAAAGACTTCTACGCCACCCAAAGCGACGAACCCCGTAGTATCTTAACGTGGTGTGTTAATGTGCTAAATTACTTGCCATTTGGACATGAGTGTACCTATAAAAACACGCATTGGGTTAAACGACTCATTAGAAGGATATTGCCCTCTCGCGGTATGATGTGAGTAAATCTTTGCGAAGTAAATCGAAATTGGACAAATTTCGGACCAGTTCAAGGTAAAGTAAAAAAAACCTAATCTTTTTTCCTATTTGGTAGAGAATCGGATCTATTGCACCATCTTCTATTTTTGAAGTAGACAACATGATGGCAGCAATTTAATGACGATCATTCTACAATGCATACAAAGGCACTGTTTGCAAACTTCGCCCTCCAACCAGTAAAGGATGCAACGAATTAAATGCTATGAGTTGACATGTTCGGTGGAGGAACGTGTGTCTCGTTAGTCGGCTATTCTTGAATGACCATTATATGTGTCAGTATGATTGCTCTGCCACACTCGGCACAATATGGGACAAACCGTTCACGCTCAGTACTGGGTGAATCCACGGGGTGAACAGTGCAGGACATAACCTCCTACTCAGCAACCTTTACTCGATTTTACATCTCCATAACCCCCGTGTATGGTTCGATCCGCTGAAGGTCACATCCTGCACACAGTGGATAATCGGTCTCGCCCTGCCTTCTTCCCTCCCGCTGCTCTTAAACCCTCCCCGAAAAAAAAAAAACAAACTGAACTGAAAACCAGTTGAAATAACGATCATCTTCGATGCCGCGGCAGCCTTAATAAAGATGCGGCTCGTTACGCAACCACGGCGCTGCGATGTGCCCCGTACGCATTATAACTGGTTCGACAGGGCTTCGACGCGACGCGTCCCATCGAAGGGCACACCGCGTGAACCGCGCGTACCAAGCCATCAAGCCATCAAGCCCACAAGCCGTACGGTCGTCGATATGAAGACGACGAGTGGTTTGCCTTCCAAAGAGGGTAATATAATAAATTGATTTCTGATAAAAGACACCACGCTACTATAAATAAGCAAAAGCACCCCAAACACGACTGCTGCGCACCACCTTCATCAGTGGAGGAGGAGTAATCTTCCTCCTAAGTATGATGTCTCGGGGCTTTCGCGTTGATTAAAGTCATCGCCTGAGGATATCGCGTAGCGCGAAGCTTAGTGGTACACCCCATTAGTCTTCGATTGGCATGCGTTTGTTTTGTAGCAAATCTTAATTTAATAAACTAAACTTTAACGTTTTCATAATGACGACCCCCTTTACGGTATACTACGATCATGCGTCGTGCGAGATAGAAAGACATTAACCTAATGATCCTTCCATTCTGGCCCCAAGGCACACCACCTAATCCTATAAAAAAGTGCACGCTTTTGTTTTCTGTCAGCTTGATTGAAGCTGCTGCTATTTCGCTGATGACAAAAACATGCTCGCCGAGTGGAATACTTCACACCCGTTAGCGGTTCCGTAGCGGACACAAATTGTCCTTCGGTCAATTGAGATCTTTCGCCCGCTGGCCCCGCGTCTACCAGGCGGATAACGCTCTAGTCGGTTGGGCGTTAAAAAGCGTCTTGGTGTGCAGAGGTGGTTTGTGGCTTTATGTTTGTGTCGTTCGATTTTCTACTAGATAGGTAAAGCCGGCAGCGGGGAAGCGGACACGAGCACAACACGACAGGTGGAGAAGAAATAGATCCGATGGGTTGAGAGCGATGATACCGTTTCAAGGCCGCCATTGGAAGATGCTAATGGAATTCTCGGGTAGGCGCGTGATGTGTTGTATTGGATCGACACGGCTGCCTTTCCCTTTCGATGAATTTTAAATAATTTTGATTGAACGGAACAACCGTATGTTTAAGGAAGGAGATACCTGAGTTTGTTTGGTTTTGGATCGTCAATTACTGCCCTAAATATGATGATCACAAATCTGACCACAGAAGTATGACACTACTTTAGATGAGTGGGAAAATCATCAAATCATCAAAGCATATTAAAATATATAGAAATTAAATGACTAATAACAAGGCCATTTTTATCAATAATTTACCAATTAAATATGCCTTTTTTTAAATAAACCCAAATGCATGTCAAAGCTGAAACTAAACTGTATCACTGATAAGTGTCAGTGGATCATTGAATAATTACTTTAGTCTTTTTTTCACTCATGTTCAGATCATGTTGATCATTTTTACACCTTTAGATAATTTTCAAAAGAATAATAGAAGGAGGCGTTTAAATTATTTGTCTAACTATACGTAAATCCCTTTAAAATATATATATTGCCTTTTTATCTAGAGGCAAGAACATTGGCGAAAGTATTGAACAAAACAAAAAATTAGAAAAAAGATCAGATACTAGTTTTTTTTTTAATATCAAATGCTCTAAATGTTATAAATAATCAATTTATATTTATTAGGCTTGTTTATTCTGAAGAAAATCAAACTTTGTGCTGATCACTTAAGGCAAGAGAGCAAACAAGCGAATGCAACATAATTTAACTCATTTTGTTGTCCATTTAAAGAATTATTAAGGTTTTTTTGTCAGAATAAGCATTGTTAAAACTAGCAATTAATTATTTATTAAAAGTATAAAACATTGACTCTTTGTCTGAAGTTTGGTGCAATCCAGTTACAAATTAAGAGACAACACGATTGCACAACACATATGGCATGGAGAATGAACTAAATCTCCTTTGAAATTAAGCTCAATTGTTGAACTCTTCACATTGTCTTAGCTTTAAGATTCATAACGTGTACAGTTCTTACGGTTTGCTTATTCTAAACAATTCTGGAAGAAACAGCAACAAAAAAACGCTATCATTTTTATATCTCCTCCCTCCCTCTATCACCTAATCTAATCTTCCGACACACAGGCCGGCACCTTTGCAGTTACGGTCATTGGTCAAATTACGACAACCCGGCACACGGGGCTAAGCACCCGCTTGCCGCCCGTACGCACGTCCGCTCTACCGTATCCACACACGCCAAACGCGACAAATTGCTGAGACGGTTTGCTATCTTAATTGAATTATCTAGCAGAAAAAAAGCGCACACACGCACACACAAACGGAAAGCCACGGAACGGCTGGAGGTGAAGGCTTTTTGTTCCTCTCTTTTGGGGCGCGCTCTAAAATGTGTCACTCTGTGCACACAAGTCACACGGACACGGACACCAACCATCCCAACCATTAACCGGCCAGCCGTCACCAACGTCAACAGAATATGCCGGAACGTTTTTTTTTTGTTTTGTTTTGCCGATCGTTTGAACCAAACACAAGACAAGATGGTTAGTAGATTGCGCAGAACGGTGGGCTTAAGTCGGCTCGGGGAACGATAAGCGGCCTAATCTTTGTCACCTTCTGACACGGTACGGTTATGGTATGGCGGAAAGGTGCAGTTGCGTGAAGAGAGACAAAAATGGGACCACAATTTGCACAATCGCGTCGCGGTCCGAAATGCAAAAAAAACCATCGTCTAGTGGGGCAGTAGGTCCCCGCATGCTAAAGGGGCACCAAACAATCCGCTTGCGCACCACGCGCTCATCGAGCTTGAATGCAATCGGGTGGGAAACATCGTCACCCGCGGGGGCTTGACGATCTTGGCAAAATTGCAGCATGCAACAGTGTCACGGTCCACGGTCCAGCCGCACAGCAGGCCTTAGGGAAGAGAATCTTTATAACCACGTTATTATTAGACTGTCTCTCTTTCCGCTTTTCACTATTCTTATCCTTACTGTTCTTGCAAGATCACTCAATCATCGATAGAACCAAGCACGAAGGTTGATATTCGACACCGTGCCAAAATGTCAGTGTCCCGTCCCCGGCAGTGACAAATGACCCAATAACATTTGATGACCATTTGGAGAAGGTACAAGGCATAATTTCGAGATGCAAACAAAACACCCAACGATATCCTGCCTTCCCCTATGAAAGTAATAGATTGCAGAAAGAATTGAAAAAAAGGTACAAGATCGCTATCTAAGCGGCAGTAAGAAAACGACAATATTATTAATAATCATTCTCAAACATCTGGCCACATTCTTCTCTGACGTCTAACTATTAAACTGCACAGAGCCTGCGGTGGGTGACGAAACAAACAAGGTTCGATGACCCACACACTCAGAACGTCCCGAACCTGACGTCAGCTTGTGGTCAAGGTGCGGCAAACTTGAAAAAAAAAGTTTAACCATTTCGCATGCGCAGATGCCCGACCCCATATGTTGGTGTTGGAGATAAGCCAAAACAAAACCCCGAAAAAAAAAGCATTTACACAATTATTTGACAAACATGTTCCTATCCATTCTTCTTTTTTTGTTGCGCTAGCAGATCTTTCTCTTACATAGCCAAGAACCCGTCCGAAAGAGGTAAAGTAAGTTAACGATCTTTCTCTACTACGTGCCGGCATGTTCTTGATTTTCGCCGACCGAGGTCGATTTCTCGTGGGAAGAAGGGACCTATTGGGGAGGGATAATAGGATTAGTATGCCGACACACGCTTTAATGAGTGTGATCGTGTCCATAGCCCAACGGGAGGGATGTGGTCTAGGAGCTCTTGATCGGACGAAATTAGATAATGGAAGGAAGGAATGAACTAGACATTAATGTTTCCATCTGTCGTGAGTTGAATAATTGACTATTGCTGTTGAAGTCTCAAAATACTTCTGAAATCTGAAGAGCAGGGACATGAGAAGGCAAACTTCCCTTAAAATTCACTCTGGCGAAATCAAGACCAGACATTTAAAAGGCCCAACTAAAGCCAGTGATTCACCGTCAGTAGAGGGAAAATGAAATTTTAGTCAAATTTATCTGAATGTTTATTTATTGTTCACTTATTGTTCAAGCATTTTCATAATTCTACGATTGTAGCAGGCTTTCCGATGGGTACGTAATAAGCATATAAGACAATCTCCAGAGGGTGAAGGATCTCTGGATTCTGCGATCTTGAGGCGGCCGTTACTTCAGACAACGAGATCAGCAGCGACATCCGGAGACGCATTGTGCAGGAGAATCGTGCATACTATGGGCTTTCCCATCTGCTGAGATCCAGATGACTTCGAGACCTCACGAAATGTGAGATATATCGCACATTGATTCGCCCGGTCGTCCTCTATGGACACGAGTCTTGGGCCATCCGAGCGGAGGATGCAACTTAGCATCAGAGAATGTTTGATAACTCTAAGAACAACATTATGTAGTGTTCTACTTCCTAAACTAAAATTGAACGGATACAAAAGAGCAAGAAAAAAAATAATTTCGAAAGAAACTGTTTCAGCAAGAATCTCCTATAAACGAGCATCTTCATCTCATTTATTCCCTTTTCAAATTGAGGAACAATCCAGACTTTTCAAGATCACATTTCACATATGCATCCTAACCATTCGGATCATCTTCGATCGAAGCCCCAAGTCTGGGACATGTTGTCTTCCATCTCATCTGGGCGTTGCCACCATTTTATCAATGAAGCATTAAAAACTATGCCACGATCAGGTGATTGCTACACCGCAAAAGCGACACGCCTCGTCGTTTTAGCGCCGAGATCATCCGAGATCATTTCAAGATTTGATCAAACAACGACAACGTCACACCCAAAACCCCATATAGATGGCAACCATCCAAGAGTCGATAATTGTTATCAGCAATCCAGCCACAAAAACAACCGCGGACCAATGACCTTCTCTCCCGCTCGGGGGCACGTTGATGCATCGGGTGGGCCCGGGCGGCGATCCAGTTTTCCAAGTGTGCCGAAAACGAAAACAAAAGTGTGCTCCCGACCGGTTTGATGCAGTAGCCTTCCAGCCGGCATGTGGGGCGCGTGCATGCCCGGCCGCAAGATGTCACTGGGTGACCTATCAACCAGTTCCGAACGTGTTCACGGTCTTCACTTCGGGCGACTGATTAGCATCCCGCAACACGCCCGTGAGCCCCCCCCTGGTTTGTGTGTGTGTGTGTGTTTCAGTGTCATACATCGCTTCTAGTCTTTCGTCTAACCGTTTGTTATATAACGAATCTGCACTCATTCCCGAGAGCAAGGGAGCCCCATTTTTTGAGGCCATCTCCAGGGGAGATTCATTGCCCGGCCGCTCTTGTTGCAATCTTGGCCTAAGTTATGGCTCCCCTGCGCTGTCATTTGAGATGTTGGGCAACGGGGATGGGGTGGGAAGGGGAAATGCAACGGCAGCGAAGAGCATCAGGTTCACCTCAATGTGGGAAGATCGGTCTTCTCGGTTACTAGGGCAGCTTGGCGACCCTTCGGGGGGCGCAGATAACAACAACCTGACCTGATGCAAGCCGCCGCTGCTGCTGCTGCTGCAGGTGGAAAAGCATAACCATTAGCATAACCAAATACCAATCATCCATATTTATGAGACACACACACACAGCCATACATTCCGAGTACTACAAAAAAAGCCCCGAGTTTTGGGTGCTTTGGGCTCTGGCGCAGGCGGGAAACCTCGATCTCTTTCATCCGACCCACCTTTACCGTGATTACAAGGAAATTGTTCGCCAAAAAGTATGCTCCACACCGGCGGCTGCTCGCAAAACTTGTCCCCTTGATGCAAACACCGAAATGATAATGAAGTTTTCATGTTTCCCCATTTCCCTTCCTTTCGGTGTCTGCCCCAGAAGTGATACAATATTTCGCATTCCCCCATCCCACCACCGTTTCTTTGCGCCGGTGGACCAAACGATTGTATGGTGCATCGTGCAAGGAGCGCACAACCGTGCAACTGCTGTTTGCTGTCACCATTGCTGGCTTTTGTGACAGTTTTGGCGGGATCACTTCTGGCCGACGGTTCGGTTGATCAAACAATGAGCTCGTTATGGTATTTTACCGCCTTCGCCGTACGGTAAAACGGTTTGTTTAAATCAGCTCACCTGGGTGGACAATAATATTGGCGGTGATGAGGACGGTAGGGAGAAGTATTAAATAAATCTTCCCATGCTTGTGTGGAGCATTTGGTCGATTTTTGTGTGTGTTTGTGTGTGTGGAATGCAAGCCCCTATGAGCACATATGAGCTTTTGGGGGGAGCAACTCTGTTTAGGGAAATGAGCGTTACGGTTAGATAATGTGAAAGAGTGTAGTGCAAATAGAAGAAGCAATTGATTACGTATTGCACACTTCCTTCCACTGATCATTCTCTTTTAAAAGAGTGATATCAAATTTATTGGACTTTTCATCCAACTGCTTCATCTATTAAACATTATATGTTTTTGAATGAGTGTTTTTGAATCAATACCTGTGAAATAGTACTTTAAAATGTGTTTCCAAGTCCTCCCGTACGGTCCAGAACTGTAACGAGTGATCTATTACGATACGATCAATGATCTGAGGATCAACCCAGTCGACAAGCATTCTGGCCATGTTGGGAAAGTTTATATTGAACAGGCTAAAGAACTATACATCACTTTTGAAAATATGGAGAATCGTTCAGGAGGGCCATTTGACACGCTTCAAGTATATTAAGTATATTCCCATCGCTTAAAAGCAAGGAAAAATCTCCGAAAGGTGAAAAACTGAGTCTCGTATGGCATTTGGTCAACAAGCGACGAACCCCGTTAGTTCACTTTTTAAAGAACTGCTCCTAAAGCATCCTTTAAAATGGTCTAATAAACACTGAAAATAGGAGTTTTATCCTCTCCAATGTGTAGCCTACACATTGATCCTATGGATTATTTGATTGTTCTAGTCGATGGGACATGATATGTCTGACGTCTCCAATTACGATTAATTGACAAAATAGACCGTTGCATGGATAGCGGCCGAACAGGCGATCTGCTTTCTCGACAAAAACCGTAAAAAGATTGGAAAAAGTAGTATTTAACGACGGAAAATACTTTGAGCATTGAATGCATTGCCAAGTTGTCGAGATAATTGAATTTACTAGTTGTCAAAAATAAATTAACATGGATATGATATTGATATCATGGAGCATTGCTCTTCACTAAAACACACCTAAACTTAGCGGCACACACCACATGACGACACCATGGCGAATTTCCATTCTCCACCCAATTGCTAATTAACACGCAGCGAAGATCGTCCGAAGATCCTTCAGAGAGTTCCCCCACGCACCGTCAACCACTGCTACAATGTTACAACTTTCCCTTGCAAGAATGTGATTCACCCCAAGGATCGACGAGCCGGTTGGAAATTTATGCATTCCTTATACCACCGTATAACATTAGATATTTAAAACAAAACAAAAAACCCCACGGCCACTGACTCATCTTCACTCATGTCCTGTTGCGTTCGATGGAGCCACTGGTGCACGTGTTTGCGCTTCCCTCAACGGTTCTCGGACAGAACAAGAAACATACACAGCAATGTTACTTGCTGCTTATCGCAATCAGAACACGCTTCTTGTTCCCCGGGTGGTATCTTAACCACCGAAAGCACCTCAGCAAAAAGGGGCAAAAAAGGAAGCGATCGTTTTCACCACTTGCGCCTCGCGCACACAATCGGTAGTAGTAATCGATCGAGCTGGCGCAGCAGCAACGGCCGAAGCATTTGCATAAACAACACATTCACCGTAAATCATGACAATTTATCCATCATTTCTAGCTTCGTGTGCTGCAGAAGCTGCCGCTGGTCGGGTAGCGCGTTTTGTTCTGCGGCAAATGTAAGTAACTCTCGCGCCAGATGATCCGAACGAACGAACGCCAACGACGTAATGAGTGTATGTGTGTGTGTGCGTGTGTGGGGAAGTCGTCACGAAATATCAACATTCCTTGCTAAACGAGGTGACAGATCGTCAAGAATCTGCGATATATTCTGCAGGGAGGAACCACACACACACACAGCGTTAAGCTCGCACGCACCTACAAACGATCGCTGTGTCGGTGTAGTTGGAGCATCCGGATGCAACACGGGAGAACGGTTCTATTAGCGCCAACCCCCAAGACGGATGTATCAGGTCGATCCTACCGATTCATGTACCGAACGTGTCCTGCGTTTATGTCACAGGGTTGAGTCACATACTGCGCACCACCCACCCTCACCAGAAGGGAGCAACCAGAAACTGGATCCTACTGAAAGCGATATCTCCATCTGGCAACCAATTTCAATAGTACGATCACGTTTTGACGGACGTGCTCGTAATATCCTGAGCGTCACTTTTCATTCTTGACGCGCGAAGAACATCCACTCAACTCACCATTTTCGAGCACACGGCAATGCACACCATTCAAGTAGGAGCGGGAAGATTGTTCTACAGCGATTCTTTGATCTTCAAGCAGCTACAATTAATCCATACAAAAAGCTACGCACTGCGTTGTGTGGTCACTATATTCACTGTTCTAAGCACGTTTTACACCTAATATGGCAGTGTTGAATTGTTCACAAAAACAACTTTGTCTTCCTTGCGTTTACATTTGCACTAATTCTTTCTTTACGATGCACAATGATTGATCCTTGCACTTCAGGCACCACCCTTGCTCACGAGCGCCACAAGCAAAAAATGATGTCCCCTACACGGCGAGGCACACCGGCACACGCAGAACGATCCTAAACGCGCCAAAATCGCCAGCCGACTGAAATGCGCTGCGAATTTCAAAGGCTTATTTATACCGTTTCCCATCATCCGGCGGGAGATGGGCGGGAGATGATGACGATCCGCTCACTATGGTGAGCACAGAAGCGTCTCGCCGTAGCCAGCGCACGCGCGCGCAAAGCGTGAACCGCGTGCGTGGTGTCGCGTGTGTTGCGCGACGTGCGTCTGTTTAGTGGCGGGAATCGGTGAAATCGACCAGTGGGCTCATGATCGTGAAATCCTTTTACAATATAAAAAGGGAATTTCAATGCGATTGCAACATTTTTAACATTTTATTGCCATGTTTTTAATAATTGATTTGAGCACAATTTTTGAAACAAAATACGTCAATTAAACTGACTACATTTAAAATATATAATTTACTCGATCAATTTTAAGATCCAAAACATAAATATAATTATAAAATAAATAAATTTGTCCAACATGAACTGACTATAAAATTTTAAAACTTGAATTAAATATCTCAAAATATATGATACGTTTGTTTGTACCAATTGCTTCTAACAGTCACCAAAGGTAAGCTAAATACAAACATATACTTTAGCTGAGTGGTTATATAACAGTTGCAAAAGTATACCAGCATGTTCGACTACTCATAGCGCTTGAATTACCAAAATAGTCAACTAATTATTTTTTTCTTTATTTTTATAGAGACTTTGAGCCAATTGGCCTCATTCACCTCTTTCAGTCAACTAAATCCTAATAGTTGCCTTGTCCCTTAGTGATCTTATACTACTAAGGCACTAAGATGGAGTAATAGTTTATAATTTTGAGCATTAATTTATATGTAAATATCGATCCCTCAAACTAAAACAAAAAATAAAACAGTACACTGTTTCTGTCTACTGCCATTTATCGCACAGTAACAACCAAAACCTAGTGGAACAGATCTTCCTTAGTACTATTTCCCAGTTTGATCACTTCCTTCTTGTACCGCAACACTAAGTAACCCGTACGACAACTCATCCTCTTTATTGCACGTCGCAGAGTGCTTTAGTACACAACGACGCAACACAAACCCCCCCGCCGTCACTCGCGCTACAAAAGATGTTACCTCTTAGTCGACGCTGCAGCATCCGCCGCGACTGTGTGACAACGCTTCTAACAATTCTGGCTCGTTTGTATGACCCATACACACACAAACACACAGATCAAACCAGCCGAGTTTTCAAGTTCAAACGGTAGCCTTCGGGGGGTGTTTGCGGTTTGAACCTGCTGCAACACACAACATTTACCATCGGCAGCTATAAAACATCATTGCATTTATGGCCAGTTCTTTCTACACTTCACTGTCAAACCAATCTCTCTTTCACTCGTGCCTGCCTGCAAAACGGGTGGGCAGACGACGAAGACGACGACGACGATGTGTGCCTACTGTGTTTTACGATTGCCGGTCCGTGTAAAGCCATCGTGCCGTTTTCCGATTTGCTGCTGGTTGCTGGTGCCCCCGCGTAGGGGTCAAATAGGTGTTAGCATCTCCATGGAGACAGGGATGCTGCCATTGGTAAAGGAGCGAACGGGGAGAAGAAAAAAAACGAAAACAAAACACTACAAACCGGATGACATTTTCGTAGCCGATTCTGCTGCTAAATGTTTAGGTGACATTAGCGAGCGTTAGTGTTTAGATGATCGATTCGTTTATCATCGATCATAATAGCCAATGCTTGATCAACAACCAACTAGCAAGTGATTGACAGCCACGGGGAATGCAAATGTGCAACAGTCGCCCGCCGTCTGCAAGCGTGCTGGCGTGTGTTTATTTAAATTACTTGTCTAACACTAATGAGACGCGCATGTAAGCATCATTTTAATTTTAATCATTCGATTGTTTAAAGATTTAAATGTAACAATTGATTTGCCCGTTAGAAGTAATTGCGGATAAGAAAAGCTAAAAATAAAAGACTGCATCGCACTCCACATTAGCATGCATGTCCTGGTGTGGCTCGTAATTGAATTGTAAATGCAATCAAAGATCAGTACGTGCGCACAACAACAGACACTCCCGGAAGGCAGGGACGCACACACAGGCACGGAATGGGCCGCTTACACCGATGCTCATCTTCGCAGCACAAAACTCTTCTCTCGAACGAGGTGTAAAATTGCATCACACCAATAACGATAGCACCACTTCACGTTCCCTTTGTCAGGTGAATTGACCAATAAAGCATTTATTGTGCGCCGACACACACGCACCGACAATAACCATACACACACACGCGCGCCCGTCCCGGGTACGGTTGATCAATCATTTGTAGGGCATAAATCAGGCTCCTCATGTAGGTCCCAGCAGCGGGTTGTAAAATGATACCGACCAGCTTTTGGGAGGGGCACGGTTCCACAGTACGGTTAATGATAGCAGTTGTGACGAAAGCAGCTACCATATCAACATATGCGTTTGCTCATTAATCAAGGGGAAAGATGGAAATGCTTCAAGAAAATGCAAACGAGTCTAAAAGACGACTCCAATAATGGTACCCAATTTCCACTTCCTTTCGTAGCAGTGCTATTTACCACCAGACGAATTACTGCACGCAATCCTGGTCACGGCACCAAAGTTCCCTTGATCGAAACAGCGTGATCGCATTAGGAGCAGGTTGATCTTTGCTGTTAAATGTTTTAATATTTTCTATTTTTTGTCATAAAATAGAATCATCTCTTCTGCCACGTTGAAATGAGGCTCAATAAATGCAGCTAGAAAAAATCCCCGAATGTCAAGGGTACACTGCACTGCACACAGCATCCGAACGGTGCCGTTGACATGATCGCAGCTCCAAAACGACACCACCAGGGGTCGATCGTACACATGTTCGTATAGTGACTAATTATAGCAAGGACAGATAGCATCCTCCCATCCACCGATTCGACGCATGTAACGATCATTAAGTTTTCGTTCGTTGGGAAGGGGGAGGAAGGTTGCTTTTTTTGTTTGTACTAAAAATTAATGTTAACTTGTCATCTTCTGATGCGCTTTGACAAAAATAAAACAGCGTCGAAACCAAAAAAACGCAACCGCCGAACCCCGTCACGTTCGATTTCGCGAAATGTTGAAAGTGAATTAACGTGCATCGTTCGCATCACCGTATGCCCCATCGACCTCGAACCAGCCCGTGCGCATCCAGTGGTCAGTGCAGCATAATTTGCCGGCGATCGAAACCGCGCAGCGACTCGAGAAAACTCGTTCCGAAACTTACGACTGACCCCGCCGCGACACACAAACAACCGTGCGACCCCCGTGCGTCAATCGGTCAATGGGACTACTACTGGCCTGAATGATCCTGTGTATACGTCTGTGTGTGTGTGCACGTGAATGTCGCGAAATGATAATAACGGAATGCTCGCCAAGACTGGCTGAATGGCACTGCAATCCACAGACGGCTTCTAACCGTATCAGTTGTGTCTACCTGTTTCGGGAGGATGGTATAGAAATGTCTTCCACAAAAACCATCGGTGACCCGGTCACCGATCAAAGTAGGCTGGCGTTGTTGTCTGGCATTTCTCTCGTCCGTGCTGTTTTTTTATCCTTCTCTCCCCTCAAAAACTCCGCCACAAAAAGGCCAACTGTGGGCAGAAAGAAATGCGAACCATGCGACACCGATTCAAAGATGGAAATGCAAATAAAAGCAATAGATACAATCAATAAAAACAAACATTAAGCAAACAACCGAAACGCCAACTCCAAGAACGATCCAAGAAGCGAGAAGATGATAATTTCTGCTCACTCGCGCATAAACGGCCGATCAAGCGATCGAGTAGGCGAACCTTATTTTTTCACAAAATGATACAAACAAGTTCGACGCGCAAGCAAGCGACGAACCCCGCCGTGTCTCGGGCGCGCGTGTGAACGATGAAGGGAAATTTGGCTTTGGAGATTAAAGGCTCCAGTGTCCTTGTGCGTGTGTTGGAAGGAATGTTGGAATTTGCGTTGCGTGCATAATTTATTTCACCCCGAATTGCACACATTTGCTTGATTAAACGTTGACTAGCAAAATCGTGTTACTGCGCGTTAATTAGAATCAATTTCCGTTGCAGGAGAAATAAAAACCAATATAAAGTTAATTCTTATTTACTCGATATGGAATAAAGTACAGCGACATTTGTCCACAGCTTCCACAGAGGGTATTCTTTGTGTGTCCTTGAGCACACCGAACACGTGCGAATACGCAGGATAAGCAACGAAAATGCCGCAATAACTGTTTTACGCGACACTCGACACTCACCCACTTGTGCCGCATAATGACCCGCGTGGAGTAATTTATGACATCGTCTGCCCTCTGTGTTGCGAAAAACGAAAACTGCTCGAACCCCGCGGTGTCAGGTGCATCAGATGTATTGAAACTGAAATTTATTAAAAATGTAATCTTCGTGAAAAACGAAGAGAACCAAAAACCACCGCAACGCGGGTTCAATTAAGATCTGAGCTCTGAAGGGCAGCGAGGATCATTTTTTGGAACCTTTTTTTTTTTTTTTGGAAATTATTGAGGACACAAGGAGAAACTATTTAAAAGCATCATTACATTTTAACCTCAAATCCCTGTGATAAGATCTCGTCGCAACCTTTTAACAGTGTATCCCCCGAAGGGGGGACGACCAGGACAGGATGGATGGATCATCCAGTTTCAGCTGAACTATCCGAAGGCTGCCGGAAAGATGATCGAAAACTATCATCTCAACAAACATAACCTCTTCTCTCTCTATATATATCCCCCCAAAAAAGGCATAATCGTAAAGCTGCGCCAGCAGGCACGTCCGAAATGTTGCTCCTCTACCTGAGCGCCGCAAACACCGCACCCCGCAGCCCGACAAAACCGGCTCACTCCTAAAAGACCTAGAGTCTCTTGGTCCCCGGTCGGTCCAAGTTAAACAACATTTTTACGCATCTTCGCTCAACCTGAATTCTGAGTCGGCGCGATTCGCACGGATTAAAATAACAAGATCCTCGTCCTCTCGATCGTGGCTTCACCGCCACCCCCACCCGTGCCCGGGGGCCGATAAGGAGTGCCCAACAAATATATTGGATGCTCGCTCCGACCGCACGACCATTGACTCTATTCACTCTATTCTTGGCATTGTATTTTTGAGCGAAGCTTAATTTTGGACACAAACAGCCGAATAAAAACTGTCAGGCCGGGCGGGGAAGAATCTAAACATTTGGCTGCTAAATTTAACATTCCAGTCAGATCAGATCGTGTCGCCGAGCGGTTCCGGCAACCGGTTCTAGCCTGTTGGTTCGCTAGCAAGGGGGGACCGCGGCAAGACACACCACACCACACGGTGTGGAGAAGGGGCGCATCAGAATATTTGAATATATCTGTGTGATGTTTCATTTTTAGAACTGCTCACACGGGGTTTCTGTTTTTTTTTTTGGTTTGCTGGCTCTTTAGGACACACACACACACACAACACACATTGTCACAAGCTTCTAAAACCTTGGCAAAGAAAAGAGCAAAGTGGTGATTACAATTGAACAAAATCAATCAACCACCTTGAAACCAACCGGGAGCGCACACGGTGAAGGAAGGCAGGCCGGAGTCGGTTGCCCCGGCCAAGCAGGGCCCAGGGCTTGACATTGAACTAGTTTCCTATTGATGACCATTGTGTCGGTGCAGCCGGTGCACGGAAACTGGAACACGTTTTAGAGAGAGAGAAGGAGAGGGAGAGAAAGAGAGGATGTCGCCTCATCATTGAAAGCGAGTTTGATTTTCCTTGAGAAGCGGAAATTCAGCTTTCGAGAGTGTGTTTGTTTACGACGGAAGGACTTGTGGATATTAAAAATGATTTCTAATTTCTAGTTTTCTTTTAAAGTGTTATACATTTGTACAGAAAATTTAGCTTCTTGTTCACCTTTTTAAATGTACTTAAATAATTTAGCAGAGTTCAATGATGATGGTTATTGGAGCAAATTGTACCGGTTTAACACACGAATTGTCTGATGAAGAGCCATTTGCTCTTTCGTTTAAATTAAAATGTTTTAATTTTATTTAAAAATAAACTTCAAAGTGTTAAAAATATGTTCGTTTTCAATAAAAAAAATACTAAATTTGATTGAAAAAACTGTAAAACATGTTTGAAGTCTATTTTAGCTCAAAACGTGGATTTGAGAGTTGAGTTGAAAACGCTGCTGTGTTTTGGGAACGCATTTACAGCTTAATACGGGAGCATACTGCGCATGTACTGCCTTTTCTTATTGGACAGAAAGCTACACCAGTGAATTCAGGGTTTTCTTATAGGATGAAATGTATTGTACAGTTTTGGTGGCAAATTGGAAGGAGATTGAAGTGTTACATTGCGGCATGATAGAGATCAAAGAGAGAATCGATTAAAAATCTGTTTGTTCTGCTTTCCAATGATTCAATAATTGAGTTGTTATGTATAAAAACGTGATAGAATATCTCAGTTCTCGTCCTCAGAAATTATCTTCCATTAAAATTATCTTTTTTGAATTTATTTTTTATATGTTCGATCAAGACGTTCTGCAGACTAAACAACAAAGATTGAACCAACAAAATCTGCATGAATCATCACTTAAAAATGTAGTAAAAAAATAACTTAATTTACAACCCAATGCTTTAAACTCCGAAAGAACATTACAATAACTCAGTCCGCTTCCGTGACTGTACCATGACTGTGCCAGCGTGCTGATCCTGTTACGACCGATTTGTGCTGAAACTCACTGAACTGAAACGAAAGCCTCGACCGCGTGCGGAAAGCCTCTCTCAACGGACAATAATCTTAAAAAATTTGCATTCGATTCGATCGATTCGCGAACCATTTCACAAAGCACGATATGCGCTTCGTTCGGCAAATATGGACATATCAATATTCATAAGCAGATATTCTGCTAAGCGGATAAAAAGCACCGAAATAATACCCGCAAAACTGTGGCGGTATCGATGAGGGACGCTGGAAAGGAATAGAATAACTATGGCAGAAGTTATATTTTGCCATTACAAAAAGGATGGTTGTGTTATTTGGGGAGTGGTGGCAAAACATGCATGAAATGCATCCGTTGAAATTGCATCCTTTGCCGGCCTTAACCTTTCAGCAACATAAATAACGTTTTGCTCAATCAACCTGCCCTCATGACTGACGGGCAGGTGATCATGCGCAAAATTATCGACGAAATCACACACGACCCAACACGGACATTGTTTGGCAGCAAACAAATAACAACACAAGATTCAACCCACAACACACACACACACTCGCGGCCCTGGCCATGGTCAACAGAAGCGATCCACATGGAATGGGCCGGCGGCACCGTTCGCACCGCGGACAGGCCAATTTTGGGAGGCTCATCAATCTCGCGTCCTCGCGCGATGGTCGGGGATCCGTTTTCAACCCTCTCTTGGGGATGCAAAGATAAATTGTCGCTCGCAGCTTATGCTAATCATTGGAGGGGGCTGGGAGGAACGGTGATAATCCATCCCAGTCCCAGTAGCCGTGCGGTAGACGGGGGGAAACCATTTGTCATAAGTGGCCGACGCCGCCGCTACCAGTTCCGACCGAAAACATCCGTCAGCAACGAATTGCGGAGATAAATTGGGCATGAAATTATGAGCTCGCAAAGTAAAAGCGAAAAAGCGACTTCTTATCGCTAATCCAATATGAGAAAATTATATTAGTAGCAGCTTTCGTTGGCTGCTGGGATTTATCGGCAATTTGTTAACTTTTAAGAAGCTTTTCAGCACAATTTCCCTGTGCTTTG
This sequence comes from Anopheles merus, assembly GCF_017562075.2. Classification (NCBI taxonomy): domain Eukaryota; kingdom Metazoa; phylum Arthropoda; class Insecta; order Diptera; family Culicidae; genus Anopheles; species Anopheles merus. The sequence goes on from NC_054083.1 coordinate 35,484,829, forward strand.
CATCCATCTTGTATTGTTGTACTGTACCGTGTACTAAACAGAGGACAACAAAAACACGCTCCTCTAATAATCGTTGCCCTTCATCACACTACCCGCCACATGTTTATTGGCGCCTGCAAGCCTCCTGCAAGCCGGTACCGAACGATCGTTCGCACATTTTCGACACATTATCGAGCGCCATCGAGCGGCGTCCTTCGCTTAATTGGAGGATGCGCCGCTTGAGCCGGCCCGATGCGACACACAAGGTGCGACAATCAACGGACATGCGATATGATGCGCGTTGCATTAGCCCTCGGGGCAAGACGCAAAACCTCGATCCTCGCGATCGGACATGTTGTATATTGCATGTACTACAAATGTACTAGGACAAAAAAAAAACAACCAAAAAATGCCAAACCGGATCGAGCGAGTGTGATTAACGATAATTGTTCTCCTTCTATTCGGATTTTTTGCTGTTTTTTTGCGTTTCTTGTTTAACCCAATCGAAAGGATGTTCGTTAATGCGACTTTTTTAGCACCAAACAAAGGCAAAACTATTATTATAAAAAGGATTTCCTCATGTGAAGCGCCGCGCGACGAATGCTGCAAATGTCAACAGTATAGCGGGGACGGAAAACGTTTGCTCCTTCAAGTCCGAGTCCGTTTCTACCTTTGGGAAAGGAATCTAAAATCTATCATTAAAATCACAATTCAATGATTGCCCCTGACCTTCGGTAGCCTTCCCACAAGCCTTTTGGGCCCCATTTTTACTACACCTTCTTCCTCAAACAGAAAAAAAGCAAACGAGTGTCACCGCGCACACATTTTCACACAACCATAAACCAAACGCTGGTGGCAATGTTATTTTTACGGTTGACAGCTATTTCCTCCAAACTAGATGCTTGACCCCATCGGACCAGCGATCGTCAGGAAAGCGCGAACGTTCGAGTAGATGCAAAACTACCGGACAAGTCAAAGAAAAGAAAAAGAATAATAAAAACTAATGCGACGCTTCTTGGGTGACACTTCCAATACCAGAGCGTCTTCGACGGGGGGCTTCTGATGGCCGAAGACATGGCAACGAACCTTACCCCACGCCGAAAAGGTTCACATGCAACACAGCAAACTTTCGCAACCAAGCTTGGTGGTGGTGGAGGCAAGAGCAAAAGAAATGGAATTTACAAACCGGGCGACCTTTTTCGGGACCATCACCGCCTGCCTTTCGGGATACGCCGGCCAGGTCCTCCTCCTCTTCACGCACTGTTGCAATGCGTGCGTGCGTGCGTGCGTAAAGGCGAGTCTTTTACGCAGCCCAACATGACGCACGCAAGAGCGGGGTGGTGTGCGCTTCCACGCCCGAAGGAGAACGAGATCATCTCCCAACGCCTTCTAAAACTCGTTTCCAAAAAATCGAATTTTACTCACAAATGATGAATATCTTGACGCGCTTCACAGCGATCCCAGGCGCGCTTATCATCATCTTCTTCCGACTAACAGCGATCAAAACTATCGCCCGTGTGTTACTCAACGCGCAGTGTCAACGCGAAGGGTCGATGCGTGGCAGTTTCTCCCAAAAAAAAAAACTCACCGACATTGAACAGCAATCTCCAACTTCAATTGCATATTATACAATAAGAATGCCCAAAAAATATAGCTAAAAAAAGAAGCACCTCAAGGTCGAAATACTTCAAGAATATCGGTGAAAGTCAAGTCGGCATTTCTTGGAAGAGGACACACACACACATCCGCCGTTCGCGATCGTAAAGTGCGCCTCAAGTGGCGATAAATTTGTCACTTACCCGATTATGTGCTTGTCCGGCGTCACATCTTTTTTTTCGTGGGGGACGAAGAAGCTACTCTGCCGCGGGTGCGCGCTCTGGTCAAGGGTGAAAAGTTGCCCACAATAGGCATATTCTTGTTCGATCGAAGATGATAATTTTGATTGGCTGCTCTGTAGTGGATCCTCCGGATGTACACCAAGGGGGGGAGAGTTAACTTCTGCACAAACGGCCACGATGTTTTTGGGGTAGATAATGGAGACTCCCGAGCGATAAATTATAACTTTTATCGTTGCCGAACGGCAAGGACGCAGTGTGGACGGCGCGTGCGCTCGTATCAAACCGAGCACAACCGGGGACGACCTTCGGGACAAAGATAGGTCATCAATAATGGTGCTTCTTCGCTTCATACACTTACGTGTACGCGTAGCGGATGGAAGAGATCGTCGTCGTACCTTCAAAACGGTCGCCCGGCGGCCCATTTGCGTGTCAAAAAGGCTCATCTTTTTTGTGAATATCATCAACGTCAGGGCGAAAAGAACGGTGGGGTTCGTCTGGCAGCCAGCCACGCAAATGACCCATTCGGTTGAAGTTCACAGATCGCATCACACCTGGAAGGCATCACACCAGAGGGGGACAGTAGGTGAACTTTAACCGAGACCTAGTGATGGTGAAAAAAGAACAAAAAAGTGAAAAGAAATTAGTGGAAAAGTCAATGTTATCGTGTGTGGAGATTGTTGACACTGTTTTGCGGCACGTGATGATGATGCTGTGTGGCTGCATGTAAAAAAAACGAATTAAAACCCAACCCCTAATCCACAATAATAGGTACATGATTACGGCTAATCCTGTGGAACAATTACCAAATCTTAATCCGCGGTTAGGGAGAAGGAAGTAGTGATCTCATCCTAGCCGTTTCGCATCGGCTGGTAGGAAACGCCATAATCAATCGAACGTTATTGTATGGATTCGATTGGACAAACTAAATATCACCTCACCCGACCCAGGGGGTCGTAGCCCGTATGTTCGGTGGAAGAACGTGAACTCCTGCGGTCATAAAACTTCTTCACAATGCCATGGCTTCTACCGGTGAAACTGTTCGTTTTACTGTTAGCCGCGGGGAAGGTGATGAACCAACTGGTGATGGGCTTGCAGGAGGCTCTCTGGTTATTGTTTCTTTTGATTCTGACTTCGGCGAAAATAGAACCAGCAGTTGGCAGTAGTCGGATGACCGGAGTCCAACCAAGTTCGTCTCTAGTCGATTCCGATGACTTCAACACTGGTCGATTCTGACTCTTACTTTAGCTCCGACTTCGAAGCTTCGAGCTCCGAAGGCTTTGACTGCAGGTGACTCCGACTACGAATTACTCCAACTCTGTCTCATGGACTCTGACTCCAACTCCGAACGGCTCCGACTCCGGACAGTTCCGAAACCGGCCGACTGCGACTGCGGATGACTTCGACTTTGATCGACTGGGATTTCTGACGACTCCGACTTGAAAATACCACGACTCCGGATGACTCAGAACCTTGAAGCTCCACCCGACTCCGACTCTAATCGACTCCGATTCTGGACGATCCTGATTCCGGACGACTCAGCATGGCTTCAAACGTATCCGGCCGGCCCTTGAAAATACTGGTCCATCCTACCTTCCCGGGTCGATTCCGAAATTTGCCGATTCGGATTAGAATCGTCACAGGTTTTTTTACCCCATCACTAGTTCCAATGTTTCTTTTTAGTCCTCTATCCATAAGCTACGACGTGGATTAGATGGGTAGCTTTTTTGGAGTTTATTTCTTCCCTGTAAGTGGTTAGCAAAATTTCATCAATTTTTCGAATCTTGTTTATGGGGGGGACCCAGCCCCTGAGTGGTACGGAGCGTTCAAAAAGCAGTAAATCCGGCTCCACCCCAATTCAAAGTCAGCGTTGCCATTTGCTGATACAGGAACATAAAAACCTGTTCGATACAGCAGCCACCCGAGTGCCTACAGTGAGCGAAGAAAACGGAGAAGATTGGAACCATCGCACAACGGGTGCCTCTTTAAGTTTAATAGCGTCTTCATGCGAGCCTGCAAAGATAGAAATGATGGTTTCCTGAAGAGGCGCTTCAGCTCAATAGCACAATTAATTGCAATCGATATAAAACAGCCGGCGGAATTGGCGTTCGAAATCCGAACTAAGGCTGCCTTTGTTTGTCGGTCAACGCGTCTGGAAAAATGAGACTTTTTTGTTGCTCCTTTTCGCATGCAGAAACATCTGTGACAGAGCGAGCCTCCCTAGCCGAGGCAGTTCCGGGATGACGAATGCGCATTCGTACGTACAGCAGTACGTACCGGGGCCCATCATCAACCCAGCACACATTAACTGCATTTATTTACGACCCACCGGACTTCGGAACACGGTTGTCCACTTGAAGAGCAATCTATTCCCATAATGCCCCTCTGCGCACGAAACAAACAAACGCACGCAATCGGCTAGCAGGATGTCGTAGGTGGTCGTAGTGTACGCCTTGTGTCACTCATTCATCCAGCTCTCTATTCAGCAGCAGGGGGCTAGCTAACGGGCGGACGGTAGCAGGTCATACCCTTTTGGATGATTTGATTGCGATGCCATGAATGCAAAAGGGAAATATAGCTTCACGGTAACCTACGCCCTCTGCTGCGTAAAGTTTACAAACAATATTCTATGCACGATCCAAGCGCGTCAACGTCAAGCGCCAACAACGGGCGCGTAGTCTTGGCGGCGTGGCAAGATCAGAAGCTCACATAACAGCTCACCCTAGTGGTTGGGCACGTAATTACGATAATGATCCACACTGCGAGAGAGAGAGAGCGAGATGATACACGCACGATGGAGCTTTTTTCCGTGACTGTGGCTTGTTGCTTATCGGACAATCATAAAAACTGTTTGCCGTGGTGACCGTTTTGACACATAAAGAATTCTAAATGGGCCTTATGCATCTAGTTGCAACGGTTATTATCTAATGTAATGATAGTCATAAATCAAAAAGGTATCTTACGGCTCTATCCTGGACTTTTAAATGAAAATGAAATACGTTCTTACTTACTTTGGAATTTGACCGGTTGCAGAAGTATCCAGAACTAGTGGCAGTCAGTTCCGTGCCGTCATTTGCGGCTCTAAATGGCTACGATGTTTAAATAATGAGCTCAACTGTCCCGGGAATTGCTGCTGAACATCTGCTTAGTGGGGTATGAGTATCGCTTCCTTTTAGCATGGTTCGCTATACAGCTCAACAAGCTCGTATAGCTCAAGGCTCGTGTCCGCAGAGGACCTTGGAATGAATCCATGTGCGATATATCTTCACATTTCGTACATTCTCGATTGCTTCAGGATAACAGCAGATGATGAAAGCCGCACTATACACGATTCCCCTGCACAATGCTTCAGATATGCTGACTGCATAATTCGCAGCAGGCATGGCATGGTGTCTCTCGTATTCATCCCGATCTAAGGGCATTTTGAGCAACATTCTACCTCTCGAACGTCCTACAGATCAGTTCAAGGTCATAGTTCATCTCTCAAAGGTTTATGTGAGGACTGGAAGTTTAAATATCCTGTGAATGCCATCTTCATATTTCGCCACAGATGCTGATGGGCTTATGATTACGAAGATTTTGCTTCTTATATAGATGAAATATTGAACAACTTTAAGTCTTACAGCGATCACGGAACCATACTTCGGGCATTCAGTTTCAGTGGTCACTTGCAGGATGGACAGGATAGTATCCTCCATAGCAAAGCATACAATTCAAAAAAGATTCGAAATACAACCAATTTCAACACAGTCATTCGTCCTCACACGTTCGTCTTCTTCGGATGTTTTCTAGCGCAGTGTTTAAGCTCTGGTTGTCTTGCCCGAGCGGTATGTTTACAGGTTTTGCGATTACAATTAGGACCACTTTTATTATCTGTGTATAGCATAGGATGCTTTCGCTTTTCTCCTCTCTTTCTCTCCCGCTCTCGGCTGTCTATTATCATAGGTCATTTTGCTAAAGGATGTTGTGTTGTGATGGCTCCAGGGACAGGGCGGCAGGAATAAAACGGGAAAGGGATCCAGGGGTTTGGGAAATCGAAAGCAATAACCTTCTCGCTCACAGGATTTCTACTAGAATATAGAATATGTGTATATATATAGCGCCTACATTTTCTTGTGTGTCTCTTCGTATTATATATATCTTCCCTTTTTCTCTTTTTTATCTCTTTCTCTCTCTCCCCCACTGCTGCATGTTTTCGCTCTTCTATAACTGTATATAATTGTATCTCTCATTTTGCTTATCTACCACCAGATCTGGGATGGGAGTGTTTCTCCTTGGATAGGCGATCGGTCGGTTTTGAACCAGTTTTTTCTACTTTTTCTTCTGTTTCTGCTTATAATACATTGGATTACACAACACATTCACATTGCATGCTCGTTACGGAAAGGGACAACACAGTCCGCGCGGGGTGTAACGCTCGCTCTCCAGTTCTGCGCTACCCTCCCCCGAGGACCACTTTAAGTCATATCTGGCAAAAGGATTGTTTTTTCTTCCTCTTCGATAGTTTGATTCGTTAAAATTCACATCAACTCCGGCTGTGAAGGTGTGAAAGAAGGGGACGCGCGTCCGGCTCAGTTCCCGCCCCTCCCTCTGCACCTAATTGTTCAGCATGTTCCACAGATCGTCTTCCGGGTTGTTGTTCGCCTTCTTGGAAGCGCTGCTGCTTTTCGGCGCCCGGTTACTCTTAATATCAAGGGCGGCAAAGTCCTCATCGATGCCGGCCGCGGCACCAGACGCTTTGGCCGATTGTTGTCTGTTCGCCGATCCGTTGCTTGTGCGGCGCGTACTGCCGGACTTGCTGCTGGCGTGGCGATCGGGGGCATTCTCGTTGCGCACGTCCACGTTGGCCATCAGCTCGGCCGATGCGGATGTGCGCTGGCCGGACGACGCTGGCCCCGAGTACGACTCGAACCCGTTCCAGCCGTCATCGTCGTTGTCACCGTTCTGGTACGATTGAGGCAAACTGTTGGAGTTACTGTCGTTCGACCAGCCGTTGTTCGACCAGGACGATTCGTCCCGGCGGCCGGAACCGCCGGTCGAGCCACGCTGTTGCTGGTAGCTACCGCCGCCCGGCTGTCGGCCATTGATCGGACTGCTCACGCCGCTGTCCGACGAGATGTTGCTGTAGTGATCGTTACTACCGGACGGGGTGCTGTAACTGCCGCTGCCCGGGCCACCGAAACCGCCCCATCCTTTACGGCCCACCTCCGTCACCTAAAAATGAAACAAATACATTAAGAGATTGATTTGGAAAGCAATTTACCGTTTCTAGCTTGTTTGTGGAGACTTTGTTTAGCTAGTGATGATGGGAAAATCATAATAACGCATAATGCACAGACCCCAAAGATAAAATACGAACCTTCGTCGCCAGGTTTGAGACTTGCGAGCCGACGCCTTCCAGCAGCGAACCTTCTTTAACCTAGCCAACATGTACATGGACGAACAGACGAACACACACACACAAAAAAACACAATGATTGGGTATGTGACGGTGGGCGGCGCGTGCATAAGTGTGCAGGTAAATGAATTTGACACGGGACGAAAAAAAGGGGAGGAAACAAAAACATAAAATAATTAAAAACAAATCGCCTAACAAAACTAAGATTTTAGTGAAAAAATTAAAACAAAGAGAGCGTGCGCATATGGTGCCGACGACAACTACCTTCTCCGAAACGGTGCTAGAAACTTCAACTACCTTTTGCGAGGCGATACTGCCGTACTTGAGCGCGTTCTCCTTCGCCACGTTCGCCACCTTCGAGAAGACGTTCCAGCCCTAGAAAAAGAGGATGGAGAGAGAGAAACGATTGAAGGAAGATTACTATTAGTATGCCATGCCATGCCACACTGCTTGCTGCTGTTGCTAAGGATGCTCTTAGTGGTCTACCCCCGTACCGTAGCAAGTGAGGATTGCACCGTGTCGAAAAGCTCGTGTGATTGACTTCTGGGCGGTGGATCCATGGTGTATCCGAAACCGGCATACTTTCCGCCCTGGTTCGGTGGCAAGTTTCTGCAACAACAACAACAGAAACCATTTATTATATTAATTATTTCCTCCTTCCCTCCCCGTACTACACTCACTCTGGTCTGGCAGCGTTTTCCTCCTGCTTGCGGCTGAAGAAATCTTCCTTCTGCGCCTTAAACTCGGGCGTCTGGTACTGCTGGTAGCTTCCCCCGTCCTGGTAGTAATTGTCACCTCCATTCTGGTAGCCACCGTTGCCACCAGCCCCACTTCCACCACCCATCGAGCCACTGCTTCTGGAATGTGTCATCGAGCCGGTCGATCCACCGCTGCTGCCGCTCCCCGCAAACCCGCCCGATCCGTTCACGCGTGCCAGCGCATTCGACTCATCCCACGGCTGTCCCTGGGCTAGCGTACTAATCCGATCGCGGTACAGGGCAGCCGCTCGCGTACTGTACTTCCGCTGGATCGGCATCGTCTCGTCCCAGTCGTCCTGCGCGTCGAGAAACTCTCTCGCCTTCCGATTGCCGCCCACCTTCATCTTCTCCAGCTCGATGTCCTTCCACTTGTCCATCGACACGGACCGCACGAAGGACAGATGCACACCGAGACCGCGGTGCTTGCCCGAGCACTCGAGACAGATCCAGATGCCGTACGTCACCGAGACCCACTGGGGGTTGTGGGTGCCACATTCGAAGCATTTCTACAAAGGGGGAAGAAGGGTGACGTATGGGGGGGGGGGGGAGTGAGGTGAGTGTGGAGTTAATGATGCGTGCCGCTACACACACTGCACGCGACTTACGTTGTTGCCGTCCGATGGTTTCAGCTCGCTCAGAACTCGTCGCGTACGTGGACTGGCCATAATGACAGATGGGTCAAAAGGAAGGGGATGAATTTGGAGCCTAACAAACGGTGGAAACCTTCACTCGTACACGTAGCACGGTCAGGACTTTGGAAACAGATACGACACCACGGCAACAACACACAATATCCCAGCAATCGACCGCTATCGTTGACCAAAAGGAAAAAAAAAGGCCGAAACGCTAGAAAGGGTGGTGGGGTCGAGAGCCGATGCTGCCGTGGTTTTCCCACAGGCCTTCTCCTTCTCGTAGTGCTGCAGCCGTACTTTCACCAGCCAGTAGCACACGAACACGAACACACACACGCACACGCTCTTTCACCGAACGCCAGCAAAGACGCCTTTTCCGTTCGCGGTCATGCCTTGCCGGGGTAGATTTTGCACCAAAATATGCTACACATTAACTCAGCGATTGTTTTGTGGCAAAGAAATCAATTTTCCTCCCCACACATGTAGAACCAACACAAAAAAATACACACATACACACACACGCACAGTGATTTTTGAAAACGAACACAGCGAAACGTCAAACGCGACGTGTCAGAAAAGTGGAGAACTGAATCCCATTGGGGTGTAAACGCTTGTTGCAAAAATTGCATGTGAAATCATGTTTTGGTCGTAAATCAATATAATTTGCTGATAAATTGTGCACTCTTTGGTGTTGAAAATTATCAACAAAATGATGTGCAAGTTTAATTTAAGATATGGCTCGAAAAGTGAGTAAATTGCACAATTATACACACGCAACGTTGCGGCTCATGGTGACATCCCACTGTGCCATGGACAAATGCATTTTAGCACACACCCACAGGGCTGTCATGAGAGCTAAAAAACGTTTAATTTAAATAATAAAATAATATTTTATTATTAAGCTTACGATTATGAGTCATTGAAGACACTCAACGATAAAACAAACATAATTAATCAGGGTTTCCCACGATTTATTGGTCAGTTCCCATGATTTTTTGGTGCGTTCCCACGATTTTTTGGTCGTATCCCATAGATTTTTGGTTCGTTCCCATAATTTATTGGTATTTTCCGATTGGATATCAATACAATTGGACCAACAAATTCTGGGAAACGACCAAAAAATCGTGGGAACGCACCAAAAAAATATGGGAACCCACCAAAAAATGATGGGAACCAACCAATAAATCGTGGGAAACCCTGTAATTAATCAATCTTCCCCACAATTTAACAAAATGTAAAATACTACACGTTCCCGAGAAGTTCTTAACATAGCTATTCAACCCTGCATAACTGCCACTACCACGTGGGTGAGGATGAATATGAAAAATTCAAAATTTACCCAAAACTTACCCCCCTTGGGAAGGAACAGAAAATCCGTTTCGTTTATTTTTCAATTGCTTGCTTCTTTATTTGGCGCGATAATCTTATTTGCCGCGATACATGCAACCCCATCATCGTTTGGGACATTCCATGCTTGTCCTCGGCCCTGGGTTTAAGTATCCTTCTCTTACTGCTAATAGTAGTGGATTTATTATACGAGGTTTATCTGTCTCCGGCCGATTACTAACGCTAAACAACTAAAACCAGTGTTTTTTCTTCTTCTTCTTTCGCCCACCGTTTCCTGCACCTGTTTCCTGTATATTTATACGGTTCCTGTTTCTGTCTTTTCCTGGTTCTGTTAAGCACGTGTGTTGCAACCAAGGTGTGGAATGTGCATATTTTTTGCTCTTAACTGTTTTGTTTGTCTCTTCAACTTTCTCTCTTTAATTAGTTTTACATATTTGCTGCTTGTTTTTAGAGCTTCTCTTTCTTTTTTTTTTGAATATTTGAATTTGAACAACGATTAGAAGGGAATAACGACTGCCGACTGCGGAACCTTATCTTTTAATTGGAGTTGCTTTTTTTGTTTGTTTTATAAATGTATACCTCTATCGCCTACTAGCGTACGTTTTCTTATTCCCTTTTTTATTGGCTTTATTTGCACCAAAATAAACTACATGTCCTCCTGCTATCAGGGAGCCGGTAGGGAGAGGGAAGGAAGAAAAGGCCTAAATGTTTCATACAAGCGCTGGCGTCACATATGATGTACCCACTTAATGGTTTTGTGTAAATTTAAACTGCTTTTTTATCATCCTTTCGATACACAATAGCGTCTGCAACTTTCTGTTCTGCTGTGGAAAACTCGAAAGAAGAGCGTAAATACAGCGAAATAGGGTAAAAATCCTTCAAAAATAATATCTCTCTTGCTGGGCTGCAGCAGCACAGGTGGTGCTAAGCATCAAGTGTCTCGCTGCCCTTGTTTTTCTTTTTTCCTTCTATGCAATGTGCAATGTGGGGGCCCTTCCTTTCTCGCTAGCCAGGTACCAATAAGTTTGTATGATGTAGCTTGCTTCTACACATGTTAGCAAAACAACAACGGCAGTTTTCTTCCTGTTCTTTTTTTTGTTTTGTTTTCTTTACTACCGCTCTTCTAAAATAGTAATGCTGCTGTTGAAAATGGCGGCGCTTTTCCACAGATAAGGCAATGGCAACAATAACGCGAATCGCGGAACGTTCATCATTCGGTACACAGAGTTATTACACAGTTGTGAAGCAAACACACATTCATATTACTGGACGAACCGGAGTTTTTTGTTTTGTTTTTTTGTTTATGTCCGGTACATTATTCCCTAAACCTGCCCAGGTCTTTCGCTCGCTTAAATGGTTTGTTTGATTGCTTTCAGGTTATTTTAAGGTTTATTTTACATGCGCATAGGTCAAAGTAGTTATGTATATATATTCCATAGTTCTGTAGGCGTATCGTGTGTGTGTCTTAGTTATTATTCTCTTACTCGCTATACAGTGGAATGTTTGCACCCTCCCCTCTGCCTTTAATGTTTTTTTTTTCTTTTTCTTTTGCAACATTGCACATCATGTTTGAGTTAACGGGGGAATGTTTTCCCCTCTGTTCGCAACGTACGGAACGTAGCCCGCCGCTCATGGGACGTACGTATCACATTTTCGTAAAACAGCGTAATCAAGCGTAAATCTCGAATGAGACTTGCAAAGGAATGAGCAAACAACAAAAGAAACAAAATAGGAACTAACAAAACAAACAAAAAAACGAACATAGAACTCTCCAAAATGGGGGGGAAGTAAATGAGCCAAAAGTGAACAAGGGAAAAGGGAGTGACTAAAGCAACTACGAAAAATGTACAAAAGATCATTTAACCATCTAAGGAGGCCTCAACGAGCTGACAAGCCTCGTACTGTTGCACCAGGCTGGGCCGTGAGTCGCCTGTCCAGAAGACTTCTCCGTTCTAAGCATTTCTTTGCAAACCCGGGGCTTGTTTCTCTCTATTCAATCTAAACAGCTAAAAACTAAGTACGACAGATTTTGTCCATCTTGATAGGCCACCAATAATTTGTACACCACACTTGGAGGGACTCATGTGGTACCCCAACAACGACGTTCTGCTTTGCTTGATTACAGGTGAGTGGTTTCTACTTGCTAAACGCTCAGAATGGTCCGTCTGGTAGCCTGCGAGAGGGGGGATTGTTCCACAATAAATAGTTCCACAATAGCAGGTAAGCAGCACACCAAACCGTATCTCTATATGCGTTTGTGTTTATGTGTATGTATATATATATAGGTAGAGCTATCGATCGATTCAGTCTCTCGTTTCGCAATACGCGCACGCAAGCGCACCCATACGTCCTTTCCCGAGCGTATCTCTAATGCTATATAGACACATATAATATCCGTTTACTTAACCACGACTGGACTGGAGTCTTTCTGGCAGAAAAAAAAAAGATCATCAAAACGCGGGGCCACCGCCAAAGTCAGAGTGTTGTAGATCGGCTGGGAGGGGGGGGGGGCTTAGAGCAGACAAAAAGAAACGAGGACGGAACTAGATGGTAACATACGCACAAAACTATAACAAAAGTATAAGCAAATTACAGCAAATTTGAATCCGATCTACAACGTTAAACAACTTCTCCTACCAACAACAAAAACGATTGGAGGAATTAAACCGATCGAAATAGAACGGTTGCGGAAAGAAAAACGAAGAGTCACCCTAGCGATAATCTCAAACAAACATTTCACACAAGCTTTTACATCCGGTTTCCGTTGACGACATCAGCCACCGGGCGCCGGTCGACACGTTCCACCGAGCTGCTGCTGTCGCTAGAGTCCTGCTCGACGTCACTGTCCGGCACGTGGCCATCGTCATCTGCGTCCTCGTCGTCGTCGTCATCGTCCGTGTCTTTGGCGGAGGTGGTGCTCTTATGCATCGGTTGCTGCTGCTGCTGCTGCTTGATGCGATCGACACGCCGACCCGCCTTCATCATCACGACCGACGGCAGGTCCGGGTTGGATTCGAGCGTCGATCGCTGGCTGGACGGTGCGTGACTGTACTCGGACGTGTTCTCCTCGTCCGAGATCGTTACGTTCGAGTGGATCTTCCGGTGCACGATCGCCAGATGGTCGGTACCACCGGGGGAAGCATGATGATGGTGATGATGGTGGTGATGGTGCACCATTGCGCTGCTGCCACTGACACCGACGCCACCGCCACCCGACGCTACCGAGGGGCCCGATCCGACCGAGTACTTGGTCCGGCGACCACGCTTTATTGGAAGACGGCCAACACTGTGGGAGAAAGTAGTAGAGGAACATTAGTTAGATGTGTAGAAATAAGCATTTTATGATCGAACATAACGGGTCACTGCACCTATCCATTCTTCATACAACATATTCATACAACAAACTAGGTCTTTGACCTGAAGAAATAACCTGTAGTGGAATGACCTTCCTCATTCTTTCTGTACATTCTCGTTGCTCCTTTGAGTCCGCGATATTAGCGTCCTATTGGATGCCAAACTATCCCGAAATGAACAATTAGAATCGGACGTTGCAAGTGCTACTAGAACACTTTCATGATCCACTTTGCCTCAAAGCACTTCATTCCTTTTTGGTACGATTCATACTTGAATGCGCGATCCTATTGGATTTTAAGATTCTAAAAAATCCAACAGCGATTTGCATTTCCAAAAGCTGGCAAGATCAAATGAATCTTGAATCTCTAGCAGTTAGGCACAGTTAGGCGCCAATTCTTCTACACTCCTCGCATGACTTATAGATTGGACACGCTCCATCTCACAATTTAAGGTCATTTTATCGAACTAATCTTTGTATCTCATCATAAAACGGTTTGGATCCAATGATATCAGATCCAGGAATGGTTTGGATACGATATCAGTTCCAGGATCCGGTATGGATTCAAGATAAGAAATGGTATGTATTCTTTATCATTTATAAATCAACGATCTAGAGCCAGCATTAGTTGTGAATCAATTCCAGCGCAGGTTCGCTGTTCAAGATCAATTCGCGAAATGATATAGGTTTGGGATCAACTGCAGGATCGGTATAGATCTGTATCAGTACCATTATGGGTTCGGGATGAGCTTTAGGATCGGAACGAGTTGGGGATCAGATCCAGCACTGGAATGGTTTCTGTATAAAATTCTGGATCAGTTCCAATACCATTATGAATCAGAATCAATCTCAGAACCGTTATACGTTTAGGAGCTGTTGCAATTTCGTTAATAGTTTGGAGTGAAATTACTCCAATGGAGATCGCATTGATGTGCCTGGAATTCCAGTTTTTTTAATCTTTTATCATACCCTGGAGTTATTAAATATCTCCGTAATTGTATGCGAGGATCTATAATCAGGTCAAGTTAACAAAAGGTTTAAAATTCCTTCCGATTTTGGGATAAGATTTACTTAAAATTAAGAACTTTACCCCATTAGCTAGGCTGACAATTTGGAATAAACTTGAATGGAATTGTTTTGAACATCAGTAATCAGTAACATCACATCAGCTGACGATACCTGCCCTCCACTGACCGAAATAGCAACTTGCTTACAATGGCTCGCTCGCATACACGTAGGCATCATCACATGCCTCAACAAAGTTTGATAACACAGTAACTCCGCCAACCCTCCCGCCCCCATTCTACCTCCTCTTCTGATTACTCTTCAAATCAAACATCTAATCTCGGAATTTCAACCACCTTCACACAAGATGGGAAAACACTGCCGATATCGCCCAATTCGCATCTCTCTTATCAACTCGCAGCGATGAGTCACCGACCGCGACACTTACCTTTTGCGGCGCAACACATAGTACTGCTTCTGGTCCGGTTCCTCTCCCTCCTCATCGGTCCAGCTCTCCTCCTCCTCCTCCTCCCCCAGCTTTGGCTCGTGGTGCTGCTCCACCTCAGCCGGCACAGCTCCAGCTCCTCCACCACCACCACCGACCACCGCCAACCCGCCAGCATGCGGTCCACTGTACAGATACGCACCGATCCCGGCGCCGCCAGCACCGGCCGGCTTCAGGTTGCTTCCCGCGCCCGGATGCTTCAGCAGGATCGTTTTCCCGCCCGACGGCTGGTTCGGCTGCTTCAGGGCGGCCCGGTACACGATCACGTTGTTGTCGTTCAGGAGATTCCCGTACGCGGCACTCTGCTGCAGCTTCTCCGAGATGATGTTCACCTTCCGGTCGAGCGTGTCGATCTTGTCGTCGTCGCTGCACGCCCGATCGAACCGCTCGTTCCGGTTCATCGCGTCCATGATCGGGTCCGGGCTGGAGCCTTCCCGCTCATCGTCAAACTCCTCCACATAACCGTCGGCTTCCTCCTCCCGCAGGTCTTCCTGCTGCTGCGAGCTCTGCTGTCTCCGATATCGGTAGTTCTGCTCGGAACCGGTCACCGGGACACCGCCACTCGTCGTCATCATGTCACTGCTCCGGCTGTTGGTCATCGTGGAGATCGAGATCGAGTTGCCGTTCTCCTCGTCCTCCGGCACCTCCCCATCGTCCTCGGACTGGGGCTTGCTGCTGCAGCGGTACGCACTGGCACGCGTCTCCACCGGCAGCACCCGATCGCCGGCGAGCCGCTCGCTCACACTCAGCCGCCTCAACGCTTCCTCAATCACCTCCGGCTCCACCTTCTCCTGCTCCTCTTCCTCCTCCTCGCGCAAGCTTGCCGACATGCGCTTCGAGGCCAGGTTCGGGCACGGGCTCACATCCGGCTCGCTAATGTCCATCGGTTCGGTTTGCGTTTCCGTGTCCACAAGCTTAACGTGGCGCGATTCGGGCTCGCTCTGGACGCGCCGATCCCGGCAAGGGCTGCACTTTGGGCTGCAGTTGATCGTGCCCGAGCCGACTCGCCGATGGCGGAGCTTTTTCACCCTGCCGGAGGAGGTCGTCGATGGAGCCATCGGTTGGACGGGGACAGCTTCCGGGCTGGTGATGGGTGATGTTACCGGTACGGCAGCTGCTGCCGTCTGCAGCGGTGCCAGTGTACTGTAGGGTGGTGGTGGAGCTGCTGCTACTGGAACCACGACCGACTTGGCACCCTGATGGCCGGATGGGTTTAGCTCCGCATACAGCGTTGCCTTCGCCGGCGTGACACCGGCCGCCGTTGGACTGGGCGTCGTCGAGTAGCCATAACCGCCCCGTCCAGGCAGGGCCGTCGTCATCGCTGGAAAGCTGAACGGTCGCTTGCGGTTTGCCTTGTCGCCGCCGCGCTTCAGGAAGCCACACTTGCGCTGTTCCGGTGCAAGCAGCTTCTCTCGTCTGTGGATTGAGAGAGAGACAGAGAAGAAGCATTAATTACGGTCGCGAAAACAAACGCATAAATTCCATTCGCTGCCACCTACTTGAGAATTTCCTGCTCCTTCTGCTCCACCTGCAGTATCAGCTGCGACAGCTGCATGCACAGCATGTTCGTCCGCTCCAGCTTCCGCTCGTACGTCATCCGCACGTCCTGCGCGTGCTTCCACTCATCCTTCCGCTTCTGGATCAGGTCCTGCTCGTGCTTCTGTATGTCCATCCCATTGCTCGTCAGCTTCTGCATGTGGCTGCGTATATCCTCACGCCACGAGCGCTGCGTCTGGTAGTACAGCTCGTACTGACCCTTCTCGCAAGCCTGCAGCAGCTCCCGCCCCGCAATGTCCAGATGCGTCAGGATGATCTTGAACGATGGCCGGTTGCGCGGTTTCGCGCTCCAGCACTGCTTAATCAGCAGCTTGAACCCCTCCGGGCACGTGTCCGGTATGGGCAGGTACAGTGAGTTGTTGCCGACCCCGAATATGATCTGCGACGAGTCGACGTTCTTGTACGGCACCTCCCCCGTCAGCAGCTCCCACAGCACCACGCCGTACGACCAGATGTCGACCTTCTCGTTGCACGGCTCGTTGCGGATCACTTCCGGCGCCATCCAGGCCACCGTACCGGCGAAGCTCATCTTCGTGCTGATCTCGTTCCACTCGCGCGAAGTGCCAAAGTCGCTGATTTTGATGACGTCATTCTCGCCAATCAGGATACTGCGGAAAATAGGGATGTTAAAGGTGGAATCGTTAGCATCGCATTCCAGGAGTTGGGAAGGGGTTTCCAACACGCCACACGAGAAGGCGTTCTTACGTCACACGCATTGCATAAGAACGGACCGCATAGCCATGACGTCATCTTGGGGTGGCAAGGAACGGGCTGGAAATTGGACCACACGACTCCCCTCTATTTGGTTTCCCTTTCACCCCACAGAACAACCACGCGCCCGAGCCTCGTGCAGTGGTACAAACAACCGTGGCCTCCTGGTACGCATGCGTTTCCTTTCGATACGAAAGCAGTAAAGTATCACCGCTACCCCGCTCTTCCCTCGATGTTGTATCTGTTTCCACGCATGATGCGCCACGATTTCTCGAGTTATGCCGGTTCCGGCAAAGGGGGTTGGATCAATTTTTGGATTTTCCCAGCAAAAGTTCAGCAACAACAACAGGCACATATATACAGCCACACGCTGTCCATATAGCACAACCATTCGATAGCATTTGGAGCAAAGGCGGCCTTGGAAGACGTCATCAAGACGTCTTGGTGGTTGCTATTGGCGAACACATTGGCGGTTCATGGCGCACTTTTCCCGACCACCGGTCGATTGGTTGAAGGTCAACACCGGAGAGTTGGTTTTGAGTTCGTGAATGGTTTAATTAAATGTTTATGTTTGTTGTTTTTGTGTTATTGTAACTGAAGTCATTGAACCAACAAATTTATTTTACGCATTTTTGTTGTTGTCCCATGTCGTTTGAATGAATTCACATTTTTCTGAACAATCTTTAAGGAAGTAAGACTCTTTAAAATCCCAAATTAGTCCCTTGGCTAGTAAAATTAAGTTCTTCAATAAAAACATCGTCTCCAACCAACCAACCAATAAACAACACCCAATCTGCAGACTACCAGGGGAAACTGAATTTTCGCGAAAAATCTCCACTCCTTCGAGCGTGCAATGAAAGCTTGTACTTTCATTAAGTTTTCCTCTTTGCACTGGCAGCGGCAGGGCGTGGAGGAAGTGGCAAAGTCCGAACCGAAAACCGTCATAAAACTGCACACTGTCTACGCCTCTATGCAGTGCTGCTGAGCAAGAGCTTTTAAAGTGGTAGCGGTATCTTCAAACACTTAATTCCGGTGGACTTTACCGAGTGCCGGTTCAACCCAGTAAACACACTCCAAAATCCACGAACGTTCAAGAAATTTGTAAAACAACAAAGACACAATAATTAAGACGTCAAGACGCTACAGAGCGGTAAAAACCGGCACGGGGGTGAGCGGTGAATGGCAGCCAACTTTCAGCGGTCAAAGTTTTTGGGAAAGTGCCTAGTAGGCCCTCCACCTACGAAACATCGTTTGCACCGTATTCGTGCTACCGATCAATATACTTACTTGGGACTTTTCAGATCACGGTGTATGATCTTGTGCGTGTGCAGGTACTGCATGCCGAGCGCGATCTGCTGCGACCAGGAGACGAGCTGCTGGGGCGTTATGACCCCGCCACTGTCCTGCAGCTTCTTGTGCAGCGGACCGTGCGCACAGTACTCCATGATGATGCAGAACACTGGCGCCTGGGTGCAGACCCCTCTGTTGGTTTGGTGCAGTGGAGTGGAGAGATACGACGCATAGTTGCATGTTCCGCGAGCGGCAGGTTATCCAGGTCAGGTTGCGAAGACGTTGCATGGGGCAGGCATGGGGAAAAAGTAGAACAGAAATAGAAATATGTTATGGGTGGATGTTCTGGAGCTGGAGCTGGTTTGCACCACCGGAAGTCTTGGGGAAGTGTTGTGGAGAATAGGCGCCCTAGGACGGCATTAGACGGTGGGAGGTACGGTCGTAAAAATTCCATAAATTATGCAGCTGTTTCTACTTCTGAACCCTTCGCGAGGGAGTGCAAACATGGAATTTCTTGCTAACACTATGATTTACAGATATATCTTTTACCACAAATTTGTATTTTCTTACACAAATTGGTAACTTCAAACATAGGCAAGACGAATTTCTGTTCATATTAAACCGTCAGATTACAATTTACAATTTTTCAAATTATTTTATTAGATCTATTAAGTGTTTCAGCTGTTGTACGATTAGTTTAATCATTTATTTTATTGTTTTAAATACATTTGAAGATATAAATTACCAAAAATTGTACACGATAATGCAAACAATACTTTGTTATAAAAATTTTGAAACGTATTTTACGGTTGAAGATCACCAAAACAAATGCAAAACAGCGTTAAATTATATAATTTTTTATTATCCCTAAACCTAGATGTAATTAGACAAAAACCTCGTTAGACGAGTTGTAGGTCAAATCGAGCACGCAAACGTTTTCTATCGTCGAGTTCTTCCACGCGAGAAGGAACCGCGATAGAATGATTGATCAAAAGCGTAGAAAAATAGTAAATGGAACGGGAGGCGACAGAAGGCCGGCTATAAATAGCTTTGACCTAGCGGCAAACCGACCTGGCTCCTGGATGGCGACCCACTCCAGTGCACTGGCGCTCGTGCAGGCCCCAGGAAAGCACCAAAGCCTCGCAAGCACGTGACACACGCGACAGTGTCGTGCAGTTTATTCAGATTTCAGTCCCTGCATTGTAAGAATTTCAATCCTCGCAACCTTCTCGCTACTCACTTGAACTTGACGATGTTCTCGTGATCCAGCTTGCGCAGATGCCGGATGTCCGTCTCCTTCAGCTCGCGCACCTTCTTCACCGCCACCAGCTCGTTGCGCAGCTTGCCGCAGAACACGGCACCCTGGGCCCCGCTGCCGAGCCACACCATGTCCGTGATGGTTTCGTACGGAATTTCCCAATCCTCAGTCTGTTTGCTCTTCATCTCCATGATGTGGCTCTTGCCGATCAGCGACAGCACCGGTCGCATGCAGCCAAACAGCCCATCCATCCAGCCGGCCGTCGCCGGTTTGCTGGACATGCCGACACCGACACCGACGCCGATGCCGACGCCAACCGGGCCGACGCCTGGGCCACCGGCCGCAACCATGCCCACCGGGAGCTGGGGCCACCCGTTCGCACACATCGCCGGGTGGTGCTGGTGGTGGTGGGGCAGATGGTGTTGCAGGTAGTCCGGGCTGCTGCTGTCGTCGTTACCGACCTGCTGCTGGTGGTGGTGATGGTGATGATACTCGTTGCCATAGATGACCTGCGGGTAGGGTGGAGCCGGTTGCTGCTGTTCATTGTTCAGGCCCAGCTGATCCAGCTCCTCCTGGATCGATATCATGCTGTGCGGGAGAGAGAGAGAGTAAAGGAGAGGCCATTAGATTCAGTTTGCAAATGCTGGACATAGAAATATTGTTCAAATATGTTTAGGACTTCATAAGAGTATATTGGAATGGATTAATAGGCAAAGATAACATACATTCTTCCGCTAGTGAATCAATTAGAATTTGAATGAGTTTTTCTTCTTAGTTTGAAGGCTTAATATCTACGCTGAGATCTGCTGCTGGCAATACTTCGTTCGCCAGTATCGGAGTCAGGTATCAGTTCCTGGACCGATGCTTTGCGATTCGTTTCTTGGCTGATATAGGTCCAGATAAAGTCTTTGAATACCAATAGGTTCAGTATCGGTTCAAAACCAGGATTTAGTTTAGCATCAATTCAAGGATCGGTATGAGATCTGTATCAATTCCAGAAGGGGATTGGGGTTGCGGTGAGTTTAAAGATCAGCAAGGTGGCAGGATATGTTTCAGGTCCTGTATGGGCTGAGGATAAGATATCGACGTAGGTTTGGGATCAGCTCCTGGGCAAGTAAGGTTTTGCAAAGCTTCCAGGACCCACATAAGTTAAGAGACAAAAAGACATAAGATATCTGGAATGGTTTCTGTATCAGATCAAGAATAAGTAGTGGGTCAAGATATCTTCCAGAACCTGTATGAGTACAGGATAAATTCCAAGACCAGAATAGGTTCAGGTTTTTTCCAGGGCCAGTCAAAATAGCGCTATAACCAGACCAAAATAACTAGTTTCACAAGAGAAAAACTCCCTTTTTACTAGAATAACAAACTAACTTCGATATCTCTCGCCAACTTCATCTCCATGAACATTCCCAATCTCCAGACTACAAGTGACCTTAAAACCACTATCTGGTAACTATCGGCGACAGTTTCATTCCTTGCCATAGGGGGTGGACCATATCCCCCCCCCCCCCCTCTCAAAGTGTGTGACATTCTTGACCGTACGGACCAAAACACTTCCTTGTATGGTGTGGCCGCTACGTGAAAGAGAGCAATAAAACATCTTATCAACCAGTCCGCAAGCTAGCACACTAGTGACAAGGGGCTATTAATAGACATTGACCAAATCAGTGACTACTCTACAGCATATGCTAGGTAGTACAAGAACATTAAAAATCTGGCACGGGTCTTGTTCAATTCACTCTGATAAGAGATTGCAAAACTGCGGGAAAGATAGCTAATGATCATACTAACAAGTCTGAAGGAGAACAAAACGATGAAGATTGCTCCATTAACCGTTTAGAACTAGATGTAACGTAGTGCGTAATGTGGAGGAAGGGATGACCCAACACGCTTATCCGGTTCGAAGGACCAAATGCTTCTACCCCATCGATGTCAACACCAAGCAATGTCGAAAACCTCATCTAACCCAGATCGGTATCACACTCCAGTGCCACACTTACTATCGAGAAGACGTCGTCGACGGTAAATATCCGCATCGATTTGCACATACACACACACACACATAGTCACACACCCATACACGGAGAAGATGATGTTGTGCCGTGCTTTATCTTATCAGCGACGGTTTTGCTGTGTGTGGTGTGTTGCCATTTGCGGTTATTTGCCAACAGCAGCAGCAGCAGCGGAGAGCCCGTGCGAAGCAGGTTGTCGACGGCCCCACGGATTGCAATGGTGTGCCTGTGTGTGTGTGTGTGTGTGTGTGGAGGTCGGACGATGTTTCGTGCTCTATTGGTGGGCGCGCGATTATTTTATGCCACCGTCATCTATTTCGCGTTACGAAAATTCCGACCATACCGCACCGGAGGGAAAGAAACAAACGAACTGCAGTGAAATAAATCCATCTTTCACGAAGCTCAAATCGCACTCGACCTCGGTGAAGCAATTGGATGGGGAGAGGTGGCGAAAAGCGAAATCCAAATTTCATTCAACGAGAGGCCGAAGAGACCTGCGCCTCCACAACTCCAGTTGGTTGTCAAAACAAGGAGTCTTTTTCTGCCAAACGAATTTCCTCGCCAAAAGTCTAGACTAGACGGGAGTTCTTCGCATCTCTATCCCAATCCGCCTTCCCGAGTCTACGCCAAGCAGTCGTAGGGTGGGAACACTATTTTTCGATAAATCACTTTCCCCCCAAAACCTCCCCATAAAACCCTCCGATTTTATCATATCACGCCACCTGTCCAAAAACCCAAAGGCGCCACCGTATTTGGGCGGTTTTGTTTGCGTTTCCCATTTTTACGCCAGCAGTTCGGTGTTGCCTAATCTCAACGACCCCTTGTTGGGGGAAAGGGCTGGCCGTACCGTAGCAGGGAAGGGGATATCTTATTAGCAGGCGAGTGTCGGCACCACATTTGCAGACACACACACACACACACACACACACACACACACACACACACACACACACAAGGTTCGATGCCGCACCACGCGCGCCCGATCGATTTGTGTGTGCAATATTGGCGCGGTTGTGAAGGCGTTTTGCAAACGCGAAGGATATAGTAGCATTATCATGCGAAGACTGGCGGTGTTTGTGTCTTTCAGGGCTGGGTGATGTGAAGGAAAGCACACGCATAGAGCATGTGGTGCGCGCAAAGTTTTATTTTTTCCTGGTTTACTCCAGTTCAGCCCTACACATCCCTTTTTGTGCACGTCAATCTTACGTGTGCGTGTTTGCCGTTTTGTGGCATCTACGCAGTAACCATTTCGATGACCTTTTTTCGCAGGGAGTGGGGGTTTGTAGGTGTTGTTTTTTTTTTTGTGGAGCTCCCACTTACAAGAATATGTGATTTAGTCTGTCTATTGCGATATGGAGTTAAAAACAGTTTATTTGTTCAAATGGATAGTGTCTTCTTCCAAAATTTCCAGTACAATCTTTAATAATATCCATTCACGCAAAGTCTTCATGCTGTCTGAGAATTTATTATTTCTATTAAATATTCATTGGAAATGGCATAAGAACAACTAGACATAAACAACAAGACGTACATCGAACGTTGTTTTCGCACGAAGTACTAAACAACTCCATACGAAATACATTAATACGACATACGTAGGCCTTACACATACATACATACACCTTCCAAAAGACTTAGTTTGCCATTATAGCCAGTTATCCAACACCTTGACCTAAGCGAGAAGATTCGAATGGGAATCGAACAAATCCGGCCTTGTAGGTGACGACCCATCTATCCAATAGACTACCGGGCCGTGTCCAGCAAGTACCCGCATACACCGCATATATCGTAGAAGCTAATCTAATTTAGATCAATCAAGCGGACCATGCCCATCAATCAAGAGGTGACTTTGTAGTAGCACACAAGGTGACAATTTGTTGATCAAATTTAATGGATAATAACCATAATGTCTCATAAGCTGAGGTAATTTCAATGATATGTAGGTAATGAAGTATTTTGTGAGATGAGAATCGTCCTTCACGATTCTTTTAAAAGACCTTGTCAAAAAGCACTAACAATTGGAGTTTTTATGGTTTAAACTTATTTATTCAAGATTTTCAGATTTTCGTAGAATAGGTTATTCCCGTTGGCCGGTCTCGTAGTACAGTCGTCAACTCGTACGACTTTAACAACATGCCCGTCATGGGTTGAAGCCCCGAATAGTCCACAAGTAGAGTGGTACAGGTAGGCCTTGCCTGACAACGGTTGTTGAGCCAGAAGTAGAAGAAGAAGGTTATTCCCGTTATTGATTCAATTGAGAAGAATTTTATTTTTGAAACATGTGAAGAATTGTACTCAATAGAAGACTAAACGATCATTGAGATTCATTATTCTAGAACACAAAATATTCCGCTACTAAGGAGAAGTTTCTCGACAGTCATTCGTTTGGATTTTTTAACAACATTTTACCAAAATCCACTCTACAATAAGTCTCTCAATCTATCTCTTTCGCTCTTTGTGGTATTAATTATCACCTCGTGCGACACTTCGTAGTCGATCATCTCCATTTAGGGTAGTTCTAGGAGGGAAGCAAACCAGTTCTAATACCGTTAGGTACACAATTCCCAAGCCCAATGCCCGGTAACAGCAATGCACCGCGGGGGCTCTTTGTTTGCGAAATCCGATCTGATGCTCGCGGAGTACGCGACCCACACCGACGCTAACTAATATGGCATGAGCCATGACAATCGGTCTTCGTCCAGCGTTTTGCTGCCAACGCTCTTCTTTCCACATTTGATGAGATTTTACGATCGTTGACATGCCGATCTCAACTGATGTGATTTTCCCGCTCGACAAAAGCACGCTGGCGAGTTTGTTCGCCTCGTTCGATTCTTTGTCTTTGGCCATCGGTTGGAAGGGCGGGAAAGGAAAAAAACGATACACACACACGAATGTCGT
Organism: Anopheles merus; assembly: GCF_017562075.2. Lineage (NCBI taxonomy): Eukaryota > Metazoa > Arthropoda > Insecta > Diptera > Culicidae > Anopheles > Anopheles merus. The sequence goes on from NC_054083.1 coordinate 35,509,369, forward strand.
GATACGGGAGGAGGGGTGGGATGTTATTTGCGCCGACTTGTCTGTTAGGTGGTGCGTGTTTATTTATTTGTTTGTTGGTCGTTCCTTGACCGCATCGGAATGGCAAAGTCGCAATACGCAATGCGATCTTCCGCGTGTTCCGATCGTCGGCGGTGGTTCTGATCTATCAAACTCGTCAACAATATCATCGCTAGTCCAAGCGAAACACGTATTGTTTAGTAAGCAAAAGCTGCACATAATCCTTGTCAATTTGAGGCTCAGAATGGTTCCAGTAATTACGCGAACTCCAATGGAGTATGTTGGAAACACATTAATAAATCAATAAATATGTAATATAACAACAGAAAACAGTTGGTAAACTATTGTTACCTTGACACGAAAGAAACAAACACAAACTAGTGGAAATAGCTACCTTCCACCAGTGCATCGAATGCACTTGACCCCATTGTTCGCTTAAAGATGCGGAACGCGGGCAATAGAGAGAAGTGACAAAACATCATCGATACCGTCGCTTGTCAGCTATCAGTTGTCTGTGTCAGTGTTGAATGCAACCGCCCCCTGGTATTTCAACAATTCGGCTACTCCAATCTTCATCTCTCTCTCTGTCCCTCTGTTCCACATCAGCGATGCACTCTTCCAAATCATGGGGATACGCGCTCACGGATGCACTCGCTTGGTCCCATTTTTCCAGCGATGATAGAGAGCGGTGGTGGTGGTTGAATGACCTTTTGCTACATTAAACCGACAGAAGTCAAGGCGGCAAGCTCCCGCATGAAGGTAGCCCGATTGTGCGCGTCGCCGGGAGAGCAATCCAATGCTTCTCCGATTGGTACGTACCAGAAAAACAAACCCTCAACGAAAGATTTACGTGTGTTGGGGTGTTTGAAATGAAATTTGAAGCAAAATGCGACATCTCGCATTTTGAGATCCCTTTCGAAACGAACGAAGAAGAAGCAGAAGGCGAAAGTCATTCGTAATTCGAAACGCACCCGAGCGCAACTTTACGCTCCACCATTTGCCGCCCAGTTTTGGGCCCTGTTCGTGTCCAATCAGCAGAGTTTTGGGGGGGGCGGGGAGGAAAAAATGGAAACATATTTTCTGTTTTAGTAAAAATACGAACGCATCACTTTTCATTAGCCCCACACACACGAGTCGACCCCGACCTCGTTAAAGGTTTTTTTAGCGGGGGGATTTTTTTTGCTACAAAATCCCAAACGATACTTAAAAGTTTGACGATTTCCGGTTGATTATGAAAAAAAAAATAAATAAATTGCGCAATTTTAAGCTACTCAAACATGTTTCTACTTGATTCGCTTTGATTACTACAGCGGCAGAGCCGAAGGTTTGGGTCCGTTTATGCCGTTGAGGCGTTGATTGAATCTATAGATTATGGCGAGCGAAGTACCTCGTTCGTCAGAGAGCTCAGTGCTCTCCGATCGATCGAATGGAGTGACCCTCCCTTCGTCGCCGATTACGTGTTACGCCAATCTGTCATTAAAATCACATCAACGCAAACGGGGGAAATGCAAAAAAAAGGAGTATTTTGTAAACCGGGTACGGGGGGTAAATGGCAGTACAATTCCAACAAGCCACAAAACCGCCCAGGATTAATCCGATTAAGTCACCTAGACTTGTTTGCGTCTAGTATTGAATGTGGCTCCAGAAGAGAAGATGAAGAAGAAGAAATAAAAGGAATAAATCCGAGGTACGTGGTCAGGGAGCGGCTGATCACGTCCATCCCCTCCTCTTGTATGTGGGTAAGCGACGAACGTTCTTTGCCTTATCAGTCGGAAGTGACGAGACAATCTCTATCTCTCTCTCTCTCTCGCTAGACCACACGTACCACAGCCAGAGCTGCAAACGTAAGGGAACCTTCGAATCGCAAAGCGGCAACGGGATGGAAGGGCCACACTAACGAACATAGTAAAGTTTATGATAATGCGCGACGGAACTTTGAGCTAAGGTCGATCCACTTTCCGTTCGAACGCAAACGCAAATAATCCGCACCTTCTTGTTTTGGGACGGTGATTTGGGTGGGTTTTGGGGGGGGGGGAGATGGAACTGGTGGTTGCGCCCGAGAGAGCATCGGTCGGCCGAAGGTGACACTAATGAGGAAACATTAGAGCATTAGAGGTTAGAGGCTCGCAAAGGCCTAGTGGTCGTAGGGCCGTGGAAACGTTTCTCCACTTTATCTCAGACTCTTGGGACACATTTTTAAGGCTCTAAAAGGCTTTCAAGTATTCAAGCATTAGGTAACGTCTGCAACAATAAATACACATTAATTACTGTCAACACCGATCAACTCCGATAGGAAGTGGACAAGACAGATCGAATTTAATGCTTTAAAAGAGAGGTCAGTTTCAAAGCTTCAAGATGAAGGTAACATAAACCATTAATACGGACGGCTTCCCTTCCATCTCACGTAACACTTTTCGTCGTCTACAACTTCGCCCTAATCGTGGACTGATTATCGGCCCGATTCTGCTAATCATTCGACTTGTTGTTATGGTACACCAGCTTTGACTTTATTTAACCATTTGCTTGTTTTTGAACATCAAAAGGAAATATTTTTTGCTCCATTGTGCACTAACACACGTACACGCGCACGCACAACATCAATCCGAAACGGAAGTGTGATGAACGATCGGAAAACAGGGAAGATGGCTGCCGCTGTGCCGCTTATCGCCTCATTTGCATTCACTGGGGCTAATTGGCTGATAGACGTCCTGTTCAGCTTAGCTTAGTGTTTGTGTGTGTGTGTGTTCGGAATCGGAATCATTCAAGTGCATCCGAACTTCTTTGTACTTGTTTGCGGGAGCAAATCAGGCACAGTCACATTGAATTGGAAAACAGTTCACAATAATGGACACTGTCGCTGCTATATTTCTCTGTACAGATAACACTTGCAGTGAAAATTTCATTCAAAATTTCCCTTTTTGTAACGTTAAAATATGTGCGTCCATTGTAAAACCATATTCCTGGCTCTTTTTCAGCTATTAAAGCAGAACGTTGGAATTTCCCGAGATCATCTCACAACTGCTGGTGGGTTTGCAGGAAGTTGCTGATGCTACGTGACACATGGGAGCGATCGTGGCTTTGTTTGACGCAAACACGATGCCTTTCACTCTGCGGATACCATTCATTTAAGCGTCTGTAATTGTCGAAACGACAATGTATCGGATCACACTTCCATTACTCGAACCGCTAAACGTGACAGGCCTGATCATTAAACGTGTTAATTCATTCAGAATTCACGATACAGGATACAGAGCATCAAACGTTAGGCGCTTCCTGACAAGGTGCAGTAGTGTCTGTATCGTAGATAATTATCTGCTTTGTTAGAGACACTTTGTTTCTGCTTCGCGGGGCACTGTTGAGGAATAGCAATCGCATCTTGTATTGCTTGTATTAGCAAACCCAAGACAAGAGTTGTAACGACAACACATGCCCTGAGGTACGCAATGTCAGTTTCAGTGCTCTAATAATACGCTACAAATAATGCAGATCTCTTAGTTGCATCAGAGATATGGAGATACCGATAAGGATATTAGATGCCGTGTGCTATTAACAGCAGTAAAGAAGATCAATGACCTGCTGTAATTCTGAGAGCTCTGGATGGCATCTACTACCAAGCTACGATAGTTGGGGCTATTAGGCCATTCACCTTGATAGCTCCTTTATCGGAGATCAAGTCAAAGAAGGGAATAGAATGTACTAGAATATGGGTAGAAGACCTAACGGTATTGAGGAACGTAGAACACACCGTAAACCAGTGATCAACAAGCATGCAGCAAGAAAGCGTCACTACTCGTAGATTGTTAGAAAACAAAAAGCGTCTGAACATAGATGGAACATACGTCTGGGGATTATAGTTGGATATCATAACGTCAGACCAACAGTTCAACATGGTTCCGGGATATATCCCATTGCTAGCAACATAATGGACGTCGAAAGCCTCCCAACAGCTCAGTTTTGTGCACGTGTTTTAGTTGCAAAGTTTCCAATGACTCAAAAATGCTATGCATTCAACTACTTCAAACCAGCTCATATGTTATCAAGAGCTATATTCCCAGGGCTAAAGAGAGTCGCATGTGCTGGAACTAGTCAGACGGTAGTTATAGTTGCTGAATTATTTGGCCCAAGCTACTCTACTGAGCGGAGATGTGTACGGCAAGTACTGTTATGCCAGAAATTTCCAGCAACTTCCACTAACTTCGTCTCGTTTGCTATAAAGCTATCTACAGTAGCTTGATTAAACTCCTGATAACATAATCTGAGTCCTGGGGGACCTCTAAATAGGGAGTTTGTTCGTCGTTTATTTCCATTATTGATCGCCAATGGCGTGAGATATAAATATATCCGTATCGATCAGAATTAGGACACAATTAAAACGATTGCTTTCTAAAACTGCCTGTGCTCTGTGCTAGTGCACTAAGGAAGAATTACACTAAACTCCCTAAAAACTAAACAAAACGATCGTTTGCGCCCTTTTTTGGGGACAGATCTCATACACACCCTTTCTTAACGATGACATTCTCGAGGACGGGCTTGTCCGGGGGTTCGCAGCAGCGCTCGAAAAACGACCCAACAAACACCATTGTACCGTGGTGGTGGTGGTGGTGGTGGTGGTGGCCGCCCTTCGCCGATGTCGGTTGCCGTTGAACGATCGCGTTGCACTGTGGCGTATCCAATTCTGCTGCTGCTGCTGCGATACGTCCTAGAGTGGGAGTGTAGTGCAGGTTCGTGTCTTATCCGGCACGAACAGAAGTACAAACAGAACACACTTTCTTTTACACAACCAACACACACACACACACAGAGCTACACAGACACGGGAGAAATGCTACACTTTCGCTTGTTTTTGTTTGTCTCTCAGAACGATCCAACTTTTTGAACGTGAATTGTTTGGTTGTTTTTCCATCAATTTTTGTAAAATTTGTTTTCGATTGCTGTAAAGTGAAGAAACTAACTAAAGTAAAGCACCATTTTGTTAATATCAAAACACCATGTGGCACAAGCAATTGATTATAATTTCGTCTAAGATCTGAAGCATCAATTTTGACGTTTTCATCCACTACACTTGTTTAGTATTGGACAGTAGTAGTTTTGCACTCTTCCTCAGACACTCAAACACACATGGGCAACGGTGAAAGCTCTCTCGTTCGTCTGCCGTGGTAGCAAGGATACGCTAACGGACCACAGCGAACATCGTGTTCAAAGGTTGTACCGTTTATTTGAAAGGCGTTTTTTTGTGGTTTGAAAACGCTTCTCCACTTATTTCACTCCATTTCCGCAAGGTCTCTGCGGACAGCCTGCGGCCCAAAGGTCGACCAGCTGCCGCTCAGGCGAAACGAAGCCATCGAAGCACTTAATCTAGGCCACCCCTCACCCCCTCCACACACAGACACACACACATGTACAGAGAGGTTTTTTTTTGGGCGCAACCTTTTTTTGCAAAGCCTCAAACGAAACGCTCAAAACCCGCTCTTTGTGGTGGAAAGATGTTCGACGTTCGATCCGCGCAAAAGGCGGATGTTTATCGCGCCCCAGACACAGGTGTGTTCGGGTTGGGTACAAGCAAAAGGGTTGTGCAAAAAAAAGAGGGAGAAAAAAACATAACCTTTCCGTTAGCAGGTATTGGGAGAGGATTTTTGCCCATAAATCATCTTCTCGCTTTCGGCGAGGGTGGGCTATAAAATTACGCACTTAGCCACGCTTAAACGCTCGCTTGTGTAGGTGTGTCTGTGCCGCACATACACACAGGAGCTGTATAGAGACGGCCTGCATGTTACAGGCCGGCAGGAGCTGTCCACGTTCGTTTGTCCGGCTGCTAAACGCACAAAGGAGAGACAGACACCGCACGCATCACGCCACCACAGAGGAATCGGGCACGCACGCTCAGCGGCCGCGCAACGCACGCTCTATGGAAAGACACACACGAACGAACGTTAGGAGCGATAGATTCTGCTTCCACACACTGCTCGCGCACTACGCACGCAAACGTACAGGTGTTGCGCGGGGTTCGCTTCAAACACACAGCCTTCTCTTCGAGCCACCTCTCTCGCCAGACACGGGCGCGCGGTCGCAAATGGATCCACTAGTGCGGCACCGCGTCCACAACCAGGAAGGCCTTGAGCGACACCAGCGTCAAGGGTATTTGACGATCGGGACGGGAAAGGCAACAAACAACTGAACCTACTCCCGCCGCCACTGTTTGCACACCCGTACGCACACACACGTACGATATCCAATAGACAAATACACACACATACGATACGACACACGGTACGACGGTGGTGGTGGTGGAGAGAAAGTCAGTGTGCGCGCCGCGACCAGATGATGATCGTGGGACGTGACCGTGCGAGGGTGGCTAGTGTGAAGTAAGCAGACCCACGTCTGGAGGGAGCACACAAAGCTAAGGGAGAGGGAAGAAACACACTCACACACATACACACAGAGACACATACACGCGACGGGTCTTTGTTATTCACGGCGCGGTACGACGAGCGGCACACGGACCGCCTTGAGCTGTTGAGTCTCGCGCAACTAATGCTGGAGATGTTGGAGATGCTACCCTGCACAGCTGGCCTATAGGCTGCACACAAAAGTAGGCTTAGAGGTGCGTACCCCTCGGCGGGAGAGAGTCGCCGCTCGCGCAAGAGAGTGTAGCGAGCGGCAGGAGAGAACTGGCGAGAGAGCGTGATTGTCTACCCACTGCAGGGTTAGGCAACCAGTGCGCAGCGTTCTGTTCTGAACGAATCTCTAAATATTGGTCAGGATGGTCTATAAAAATTGGTCTGGATGGTCAGATGGGTTGAACTATTTGGTCTGGTCAAGATTGCAGGTGTTCGGAATTTACTGACATGTACTGTGTAAAACCCATAGCTACTGCACCACAAATCTCTGCCTCCTTCTTGACTCGATACAAGGACCGAGTGGACTACATCAGTAAGCCTCTAAGTACAATTATTCTTCTTCTTCTTCTTTTGGCACAACAACCGTGGCCTGTACCCACAAGTGAATTGGGCTTGGCTTTCAGTGACTTTTTGTTACCGTAGCAGGATATCACTACGTATCCTACGTATGGAGTACAGTATACACTAGATGTGAGCTTATCCATCTTGTCTTGTCGGTGAAGTGTTCGACCGCCTTCATTGACTACCAACTGAGTAGATACTGGTGAAGCTTGACTCATGTGCCTTCTTCGTCAGTCGAAAAATTTGATTTGATTTGGCTTTACATTTTTAGTGGACATGTGCCGTCCTTCTTCGTTGTCAGACGAAAGACTTGTCTTGGTCTGGAGACCTATGCACTACACCAGTGAGCTTGTCGGTGTGCCTCTTTTTTTACTTGAACGTCTTGGTATGAGGACCATGCGAACTACTTCAGTAGCTTCTAGGTGGGAGAATACACCTATTACTCTACCAGGACATACCATATTATTAAATCTAACGCTTAAATGCGATCTACCCATTACTCCAATAGATTCCTCGTAACTATTTTACCATAGCTTCAGAACTCCAGGAGCCCAAATTAGCCTATGAACAAAGAAACGCAAATTTATTATCACTATAATCTTTATGTTTGTACTTATAAAGCATCCAAATTGTAGATCTAGGCAATATTCATAGACAGTAACAAGAACAGTATTCTTTATATTTTTTATAATAAAGTTGATAATAAAAAGTTGATAGCCTTCATTATTCAAAGAGACTACTGGAGTCTTCAAAGACATATCTTGAACTCTTCTTCTTTTGGCTCAACAACCGTTGTCGGTCAAGGCCTGCCTGTACCACTTGTGGGGTTGGCTTTCAGTGACTTTTTTGGATTACCCCCCCCCCCCCCCCATAGCAGGATAGTCCGTCCCACGTATGGCGGCACGGTCTAGTTGGGGCTTGAACCCATGACGGGCATGTTGTTAAGTCGTACGAGTTGACGACTGTACAATGAGACCGGCATCTTGAACTCACTAAACAGTTTTTTTTATCTTCCTCAATTTCTAGGTAATCATGCAGGTGCAGGATATTCTGAGTAGCCAGATACAAAATCGTAAATCGTAAACGCAATTTACGCATTATTAAAAATCGTTCTACATTTTGATTGGTCGAAAGAGTCCAAATCAACAATTTTCAAATATACTGCATGAAAGTCTTAGAACACATATAATTTGAGTTATTTATTATTATACTGTAATCAGTGTAACGCAACCTAACTTAAGTTGTTAGTCCCTGCCTTGCAGTAAACTGCTCGACGAATGCGAAAAACCATTGTCGGGCCAAAGAGAGCGAGCTAACCTTCAAAGAGAATATGGCTCAGCGGTCTTGAGCGCAAATTCAACCAACTTCCTCTCCCGCTCTCGCGCGTAACATCGACTCAAGCGAACATTCGCGATTCAGGCTCATTTATATTTTCAATCATTTTCGGTTTACATCCACGAGTTGAATCGAGCTCAAGCCGATTTCATCTCTAATTCAGTGTGTGAAACACCAATTAATATTGAAATAATTATTGCATATCTGTCGAGCTTACCTATGATGATGATCCGGTTGATCGGAGGCTATATTCTGCAGCGAGGTACTCATCTTCTGGTAGTCCTCGAACCGCGCTTGTCTCGAGGTAGTGCCTGCTTCACCCGCCAGATCCATTTTTGTTTGCCAAAATGAGGTATGTAAATCCTGTGTACTTGTATTTCTCCGTCGAACGGTTTCACTTTTGCTTCACAATTGATACAAAACACACAATCAGATGTGTTGAAAACTTGCGCATAAACTTCCACTGACCAGCAGTGTTTTCATCCACCATCACTCATTTTATCGACCGAAGTTAGAGGAACCGCGCCTCAAGAACTTTTACTTTTGCGCCTTTGCCGTCACAATTAGATACACTTTTACTCTCTCACACTACCAATAATGGCACCGAATAATGGTTGCTTTTTCTTCAATACTGCAAAGTAATACTTTTTCTAGCTGCACAATTAATAACGCTGAAACATGAATGGGAGCAAGTTACATAATTGAGGAAAAAAGCCACTAAACCTTATTTCCACGCACGTAAACTTTTTTTCTCCCTTTGCGTTGTGTGTGTGTGTGTTTTTTTTTCTACTTCTCCAAACAGTAAACTTTGTTTCACAGCACACGGTATAATGGATCTCGTTTGATGTTCTGTTTCGCGTGCTGTTCTCACGCGTCGATTGATTTGTTTTCACGCTGAACCGCTGACGTATGTTGTAGCGTGGCTTTTACGTATTTTCTAGTACATTGCCGAAAGCGATTCCGTTTCGGATCGGACTGATTGCTCTGAAAATAAACAACGGCGAGAGAGAAATGAATATCATTAGATTGTTTAAATGAATATTTGATAGGAAATTAATAAGTAACTTTTTTGTTTGTTTTAACATTCATTAAATTAGGACAATGAATTTTGATCGGATTGATTGTAATTTTGTTAACGTAAAGAAAAAAATAAGGTGATAAAATGTATGAATTTTTAAATACAATAAATTCGCAGCCAAACTAAGAAACATTCCGTTTTGCATAAATTGATACTAATTTTTTTCTATCCCTATCGTCAACAATTATCCCCGTGCAATAAACGGCAGACATGTCCTTTTCCCTTCTCCTAACACTTCCGCTTCAAAACTTTCCACATAAAAACCATGGTTTTCCGACGCATCAGAGCAACGCTAAAACTGATGTTTTCCACCCTTGAGCTGCACTGAGGTGCTCCACAGGATTTTAAAACTTTTCCGCATAAAGACAAAACGTCACCCCCCAAAAGGCTCGTTCGATAATGCCATTGGGTTTGTCGCCAGTGCGTCTCAAATCATTTCGAACGCTCGAGCGGTATTTGGGGGGGGACGATGACTTTTGTCACATTATTTTTGCTAGACAGCTTGACAGGACACTGGAACTTCGAAACGGAGGTTTGGCTCACTGCCAACACGAAATTGGCATGTGACTCTCGCCGAAGGGATGGTTGATCTTTTGGCAACTGGAAATGCAATAACTTTGGACGGTTCTTTTTGGTTCTTCTTCATAAACGCCCGTACATGGAGGGATTTGGTTTTATTATCTTACACTCGTTGCTTGTGGCTTTAGAAGAACAATTCTACAAATAAAACATAAGACAAGTTGTTACAGATTTCTTATGTGGCTTCTGGTTTGTTGATGCTTACGACTCAAGCTGTTCTGTATTGGCAGTGATATAAACAGAGACAGCGATCCTGGCTGAAGCTACAATTAAGCTGCAGAACATAAAGAAGAGATGCAACTAACCCATAACCATAATATTTTTTATAAAATTTTGCTTGTATGAGTAATATGTTTTTCTATTTTAAATAATTTCCGGTACCGGAACTGTGTCTTCGAGTCTTTCAATTATTAATATGAATCTTAATTAATAAACATACTATATACATACTTGCTACATACATACATACTACTATATACTTACTTTGGGCCGGTCTGGTGGTACAGTCGTCAACTCGTACGACGTAACAACATGCCCGTCATGGGTTCAAGTCCCGAATAGACCGTGCCCCCATACGTAGGACTGACTATCCTGCTATGGTAACAATAAGTCACTGAAAGCCAATGCTCACTTCACTAGTGGGTACAGGCAGGCCTTGACCGACAGCGGTTGTTGTGCCAAAGAAGAAGAAGAAGATATACATACTTTATTCAACACATCAATACAACACTATTTGTTTCAAATTTAGCTCAGGCTCAATTAAATTTTAAGCCAATATTACCGAAAATCCTAATAGTAAAACAATTGATGAAACACACGTTAACAGGGCAATATTTCAAACAATTCAATACTACTAAAAACTCAATACAATTCCGAAAAAAGGTGTGTATGAGTAGGGGTTTTCGACGCCCATTTTCCAGCCACAAATTATATCATTAAGCCAAAAAAACTCATCTTCTTTCTTTGTAACCTGAAAAAAACCCCACCTTTCCACACAACAACACTAAAAACCCACATTCTCACCCCTCAAACACACCCACAACGGGCGTCTCTTGTCGTTCAGAAAGAAGTCACCACCTACCTTCTCTAACTGTGCACCCAACGCGCAATTGTACGCACACGATAACGATCGCACGCAACTGCAACTGCACTTCTGGTTGCAGGGGAAAAACACAGAAAATTGCATTTAAGGTAAGGAACTGATGCTCGGTCAAGTTTTTCCCCCCTCAGAGAGCCGAACCACGAAAAGATAAAACTAAAGGCTCTAACAGAACGCAACACAATTACTTCGTGGTCACTATCGTCATCACCAACCACCCCACAAAAAAAAACGCATAATGAAACAGCCCCTCGCAATTGTCCTCATTATTATTGTTATTGGCCTGGTGAATGTGGTCATTCTTGGGTGCACCCGTATCGCGCCGATGTCTAGCCCGCAACGATACGCCTGACCGGGCAACACTGGACACCCCGGACCCCCCTCCTGGCCCCTGGCTAGCCAAACGCGTGTTAATCCATTGAGGGCACGAAACAAAAAATAGAGCCCAACAAAACACACCTGGGAGGTTAAAACATATTTAAGGGTTGTCCCCTCTCTCCCACACCCTTTAATTCGCATCAAGATCCCTTTCCCCCATTTGGTGGTTTTTCAGCCGTTCAGCTGTTTCTCATTTTCGTCTCCGCTGTGCGCTGTGGTCAAATGCATTACTGTCCGTCAGTTAGCCGCACACCCAAACACACACCGGCAGAAGGGTGGTGGTTAGCGGGGAAGAGGGAAAAACATTCGCGGTGCTGCCATATACCGCGGCCGTAACGTGCCGACGAGGGGGCTATGCCAATGGTCAGCTTAGAGGGCTTGAATTTAGAATGCAACGTGCACGCACGTGTTCGAGCTTTTCCAACCACTTTGTGTGTTCAACCACACCGATATACTGCTGCTGCAGGAGGGTGGTCTATTGCTAAGGAAAACCAAAAAAAAAAAATGCCCCTCACACACACTCTCACACGTACAGACGATAACGACCCCGTTAGAGACTCTGAGTCTCCCCTTCTTTACTTGGTTTAGCGAAAAAAAAAACAATAAACCATGCCAAAAATTTGCACACGCCATCCCGCGTCTCGTATAGGCAGGCAGAGCAATTGAGAGACGTTTTGGCAGTTTTATGATTGGAATATTATTTGCGACAAGATTTATGTCTGTTCCGTGTTTTGGTGCGGCCCCGGGGAGGATGTTGAGGCGAATGGGCTGTAGCTTTTTTTTAAATGTGATACTAAAAGAGGGGTTAAATGTGTAAAGGTTGCATGTGCAATCAGACACCGGCAAGAGCATCGATAGTAACGGTGCAATAATTGTATTTACGACAATATGTTAATTTGCCTCGGTCTGGTATTGTTTTGTAAGGGATTTTTAGTCTACATTTTATTCTTTTTGTAGCAATTCGTTGTTCACTTGCTGTTCATTTGTAAGAGTGGAGTTTAATGTCACAACTAAATGCGTTCAGAATGATCAGTTAACGACCAGCGTACTTTTTGCAGAGCTTAGCAGGGCTTTGCTAAGTGCCTAAAGGTTTACAATTTATTAGTTTATCAAATTTTTATACAAATTTTGTATATTTCGTTAGTTGTATAACTTGTGTAAAATATTTTATTGCATATTTAGCAGCCAACCATTGAAGAATAATGTTTAAATATGTTATGCGCACCAATTTCTAAGCCTAATAATGTATAGAATCGGTCCAGCAATGAGGTGTTAAGTCGAACTTACAGTCGGTGCTGCCAAATTTTGGCTCTAGCTCACCTATTTTGGTTTCGAAGGCACCAATTTTTGACAGCGTGTCACAATTCCCCCCTAACACAATAGGGATGCCTTATAGCCAAAATTTAGCGGTAACGACTCCAAAATAAACTTCTAAACTAAATCGAACGACAGATTTAGATAGAAGAGCCTGCATGAATGGAAAAAAGGAACGAAAAGGGGAAAAACAACAACACAAAAAGAACCCTGTTTGTAAGTAAAAGTGTATGTTTGTTTCAATGAATGCTCTAAGACTGAATAAATAAGTAAATATTATTTTGAAACATCCAAGTAAAGACGCAGATGAACAGAAATAAAAAGAACAGTTGTTATTTAAAATATTTAAATATAGACAATTAAACATATATTACAATAGTAATCTTTTCCTTTTAGTTTCGTTATTATTGACATTTTGACTGCTTTTATTAAACTGATTGATATTAATTGAATATATTTTCTGATTTTCGATTGAATTTCGTATAACTTTTTCTTACCTTTTGAACAATTGTTACATATTTTATTTAAAGTACTGAATTTGATAAGAACCATTGGGCAGAAGAAGAGGTATTTTTAATCTGCAGTAGGAACTAATTGTTGATTTTTTGAAAATGTTGATTTTTTGAAAATGTTGATTTTTTTCACAACATGAGCTCTATTTATTTAATCGTCATTTAAACTAATTTGAATAAATATAATATTCTTCTTCCATCTTTTTACCACTGTGCTACTACAGTAAAGTAGCCAATTTCATGAGTTTTGAGTACTCAAATTGTAAAGCTACATAGCATAGCAGCATAAGAAACTATGTAGCGCCTCATTGCTTTTAACTGGCACACTTCTTCACTGTCAGTAGGACTTAACAATCCTGTTTTATTTAAATTCCAATTCCAAACACTACTACCATCATCACCCGTTGGAACGAATGGGAAAAAATGGAATTGGCAATGATTACAACTAAAAAAAACTGCCCAAATGCCACACGCACACACAACAACGACCAACCGTAAAACTTGGCCCTTACACACTCACCGACCCGGTAAGGCCATCGGATTCTGCCATCAAAGGTTCCATCATTTCCAACCTCCCGACAATGGCATCTGTTTGGGCAAATGTAACAATAATGTTGCTTTTCACTACTGCATTGCATCACACCGCGTGGCGTTGGATAGACCCTCGGGGGGGCGACCGCATACAACAGCACGCGGACGCCTTCTTAGGCGTTGATATAAAGCCAAAGACGAAAATGAAGAAGAAATGGCAAAGAAAAGCAGTGTAAATGCCCGTGGATCGAACACTGCTATCGAGGACACAGCGAGCCGGATTTGAGTTCGTTCGTTCGTTCTTTCGGTTGCTTTGGCCCGGCTTTGAGATTCGCTCCGTTCGCAAAAGCCTCCAAGGTGAGGTCTAGAAATCGTAGAAGACGACCACCGTCCGACATTCCGAGCGTGTGTCTGTTTGTGATGAAATTGTGACGCACGAGATGGAGGGAGGTTAGATGGAGGTGGAGGTGTCGTTCATCGGCCGCGGCACATTATGATGAGAATAGATAAACGCGCAGGTCGTTACTATGGTAACATTGAGAAGTTTTTATTCGTGAAGCATAAGAAAATGATTACAGGCGTCCCCCGAGTTACGACCCCCTCGAGTTGCGACGATTCGCAGATACGACGATTTTGATTTTGACAGTGAAAAGTTGTCATCGAGAAGAAATTGATGTATATTTTTGAATTTCTGAGCTGATAACCGTTACACACACATTTCCAAAGATTCCACAACTACCCGATATTGAATATCTATATGGTGTAAACGACTTTTTGTGTAAAATTAATACATTATCGAACAGTGTTTCAAATAAAAAATACGATATCATAGATTTCGACTCTTCAACTTTGGTTATAAACTTTACATTGACAGATATTCGACATACGACTTTTTCGACTTACGCCTTGCGTTGGGACTTTTTTTCGGTCCCAAATACAGTCGTATCTCGGGGGACACCTGTATTTGATTTGGTTCAAATCTTGCGATGGAAGTTAGGCTTAACACGTGTAGTGCAGCAATAAGTGCATTAAAGATCACGTTGCCTTGCCCTAACAAAGTGTTAAAATGTAGTTTAAAATCCTAAAATGCATTCCTTTTATCTTGCTTCAAGCACTAAAATGCATAAATAAAAAAACAAAAGATAATGATGACATTTATGAGCTGCTGTTGCCCTTCTTGTCTTATCAGCGCGACCAAACTTAAAAGGGTCGTTGGCTGGTCGTTTGAGGCTGTTAAAATGAGATATTAGCGAGCACTAGAGCATTAGCAACAACGCTTGTAGCTAGAAAAAATTATATAAATCTTGAAAAAAAACCACCATATCCTGAAATAGTAGTAAAGCAGTTTATTCAATACTGCTTCACCAATCACTTACTGTACTACACATGAATGTCTTAATTTGGTTCACAAAATCTACCAAACAATTAGAATAAACTGTTATTTAATCTAAAAATAAAAATCGATACCACAACTCGATTGAAGTAAAATCCATCTCTCTCCCTTCGATCAAACCTTCACCCGCGATCGAGTGACATGATCACTACTACTACTTCACACACACACTAGCGCACACAGCCCAGTCGAAGGCCGGGTTCGTCGCTTAGCGCTTGTCGCTACTCGCACGCTGTTGTTGCTCCATAAGTGCTGCGCGTACCGCGTGCGTGTTTGCGTACCGCGAGCGATTTAAAGAAAGAGTGCTTTTATTTACTCTTCGCGCGTAATTGAGCCAACAAGCGGGTGAATGTATGTGTGTGCTTATTAGGTACATTTATTTGTTACCTTATTCGCTGTGTACCTTTGCTGGTCATACACCTTTCTAAGTGAGAAAAGATGTGGAGTGGAATTTTTTTTTTCACCCTCCATAAATAAACAACGATGGGGGGGTGGTGGTCATGGGAAATGAGTTTGAAAAACACCGTTCTGGTGGAGGGGGGAAAACACGCTAAACATTGAATGATTTGCTGCAAATGATGCTAAATATGTTACAGCTAATTGGATTGTGAGACACTTTTTTGTGACATCGGACATTAAAAACTCAATCCTAGCTATTGAGAAGATGTAAACTAACGTTATTATATTATTAATTTATTGTTATTAGAGATACAGTGCTAGTTGAATATAAAAATGATTTCATAAACCGCGTGTGCTTTTTCCACCAACAAAACACCCCTTTGGTAGTGCAAAGTCTGAACGCTGGAGCTAAACAACACCAGACGGGAAACCCCAAACCCATCCGTCGTTATTGTTGCGCGGCCAACATAACACGCAAAAACAACACAACATTTACGCACACATTCACGCAAGCGATCCACCAACCTTATTGTGAGTGGAAACGATACTAAAAATGGTTTTCCACCCTGTGGAAAACCAATTTCAGTCGCAAACGCACACACACACACTCACCCCTCACGACAGTGCCGCAGTGCGTGTTGTTTATGTGCACGTGTTGAAAATGGCTTTAAAAAAGTTTTAAAAACACACACACACACACACACACACATAACCACAATTCCGCAACAGCAGCAGCAGCAACAACAACAGAATTTCAGGTAAATTACTTAAATTACAGCTTGAAGGAAACAATTTTTCGCACACCATCGAAGCAGGCCGTGTGCGAGTGTGTGGGTCGCTGCAAAAAACCACCAACACGCACACACACACATGCACAAACGGACAGGAGCGAACCGTATTGTTTTGGTTGTTTTGCTATTATGAACTGTACCCCTCGTTCCATTCCTCAACTTCACCCTATTCCACGTGCTTCAACCCCCTTTTCAGCATACATTTCATGTTTTTGTATCGGCTTTTTAATGTCACCTTCTTATTCACACTCTCTCTCACACACACACACTCGCGCTCTTTCTTACGTTCGTGCGCCTGCGCATAATTCCCCACACCACCACCAACCCACCCACCCACTCGCAACTATCAAATCCAATTCCATCCAGCAGTGGCTTGGCTGTGGAACAGACACACACCGAAAAAAAAGCAAAAAAAAAGCGAACCAACAGACTCCTCGACCCTTTACGCTTCGAGCTCAAAATGGCTGCCGCGCGGAAGCTTTCCGCTCCAGCTTCACTTTACCGTCGGCAATTGGGGCCACACACTTTTAATGTTTTTAATCAAAACTATTCTTTCCTACAAACACACATGCACTCGGGGTCTTACCGTTTGTCGTTCGATTGGTATGCTGCAGATTTCGTATTTTAATGGTTCTGCTGTTGAATTGTAGTTGTGGTTTCACCCCTGCCGCATCGAGAGGCAGGAATGGGATGAGGGTTGATTTTTTTGGGAATTCTTTTTAATTCTTTTCCACCGTACCTCACCGCATGCCGACGGCGGGTGCAGAAAACACCTTCACTACGGGGCAAACACACGCATGCACGCATACACACTGTGCAGACACACTCACACACACAGCACTCGCTTCAATTTTGTCACTTGTTTGTCGCTTGGTGTGCACCGTGCAAATATTTCTTTTTCTATTGCTTTACCAAAGCGAATTAAAGCGACATTCATTCAATTTTGGTCACACTTTTAACTTCACCTTCAAGGCTTGCATCCTTACACCCTTGCACGTACACAATTAATTAACAGCACAGCTCTTTCTACACACAAACACACACACACGCGCGCGCGTAACACCGGAGGAAACGTTTCACGCACGTCCGTTCGGGGCGACTGTTCGCGAGAGAAAGCTTCGACGGCGAAGGAAATTTACCCGACGCCAGCATCACTGCGCAGTGTTGATGGCGGTGTGTGGTGCTCGCTCTTTGTTACCCGCACAGGTGGTGGAAGGGATACGCACCGGCAGCGGGAAAGGGACAACTAGCTGCACCACACCGAACAGCAAGCACCGCGTTTACTTGCCAGCGCCCATAGGAACGGGCGTGAAAAGTGGAACACAGACTTCATCCCTTCCGCGGGTGTCCTGCGAACGCGCTTGCTCTCTCGCACTCTCTCTTTCTTTTTCTCACCTTCGCTATCGCTCTTGTTTAGGGGTGTATTTTTTTCTCAGAGAGCGGCTCTCCGAAGCAGAAGGAGAGGGTGCGTTTGTTTTATTTTCTATTTTCTTCCCTCGAAAAAAGCTTTCGATATCATAATCTCCGCTAACAACAGTTTCCTTCCTTCTTGCTGCTTTTTTCTTTTTCATTTTTATGCTTTCCGAAGGAAGAACAAAATGCTTTTTTATGTACAAAAGCAGGGTTAGTTGTTTACGTTGTTCTTTTTGTTTTATTGTAATTACTTGAATGAACGCGTGTGTTTACTTTTACAAGTTCCCTAATTACTAGTTTTGTTTATTTTATCCGTGATTACATTTAATTATTATAAATTTATAGTTTTTACGATTAGAGCAGTGATTTTGAATTTATTTTTGTTTCATTTCGTATGCACCATATTAATTCGTTTTTTTATAACAACTTTTTGCATTCATTCCTGTTAAGGTTGATTTTAATTTAAAAATATTACTATTATGTGCAAGAATCTTCCACGAATCGACAAATAAATGTAAAAATCAAAACAAAGAATAGGTATTCTATTAATTCTCTTTATTATAAACTGCCAAGAGAAATGCTTTGAAAGGAAATAAAATAATCAAAAGTAATTTTTTTCACGTCACACAATTCAAAGCTTCTACTTCTAATCAATAGCTTCCCCGAGTGTCCAATTCGGCATTGTCAAAGGTGAAGATCTTCACCCAACACGTATCCTTTCATCCTTTTACTGCAGAAAAAGTGCATAAAGCCTTCCAGCAAGAAGTGCATACAAACCTTCCCACAAAGCTATTGGCAGGTAGGGACTGTAGGGACCGGGAGAGTGTGCATAGAAGTGCATTACCCAAAAAAGGACCACAAACCGATGCGGAGCAAGCAGTTGTAGGTATCAATTTGTATGCCATCAAAGCCCACGTAGGCCCACATTGATGTCTTACAGGGAAAATAATGCAGGCAAAGGACAGATGAAACACACTTCTGTGGAAGAATATTTTATTTACCATTCCTCTTCCTCTATCTCTCTCACCCTTCTTCACCACACACTTAATTGCAGCAGGATAATTTGCTCGAAAACCTGCACACCACAAACACACGAATGCTGTTGCGTTTCTTTTGATGTGCATAATCATCTTTTGTAGCCCTTTTTCGTCGAACCGGTTTCCCACCTCGGCAATTAAGCACCGGAAGAAGGCGCTGCACTTGGTAGGTAGTGATGTTCACTTGTTAGTCTACTGTTCCCGGTGTGAGGAGGAACGGAACAACAACATGAACTTTGGAAGGATATGCCACTGTCGGTTACATGGCGCGGAGGGAGGAAGTTGCTTTCGGTGCCAATAAAAAGGAACCGCCGTTCGGAATGGTTTGCTGGGAAGGGTTTTGCCTTTTGAATGGTTTTTGTTGAAAAAAATCTTTGGTAGGTCGTAAATTTTAAGTGCTATTTACCATCACACTTCATCAGCATCGGTAATGATAAATAGACAACAAAAAAACATAAAATGTGTCTGAATAGTACAAATTAAATACTCAAAAATAGATGATTTAACGGTGCCGGATACAGTGGTGAAGTCGTTCAATGCCCGTTTGGGTAAACTGATATTGTTTGTAGTTGCTAACCAAGTTCGTTAGGATTTTGTGCTTAAACTTTGAAGTTTAACCTGTTGATGCATTGGAATTAAAATGTCAACTATTAAAGGGCTTCAACACTTGCGAATGAAATTTCACGCATGCGGTTAACCATCTTTGGTATGCCCTTTGCAGATCCATTCAATTGTAAGACAATGTTAGGATCGTAACTGAGCTACAAACTTCTCCAAGAGGCATTCAATAAACACTATGGCGTGTACGTTGGAAGGAAATGAAGTAAAGTCCGGTACTCTCTTCGAATCATTGGATGAGCCTATCTTTATTTTCTCCTCATGCTCGTCAAAAATCTTCAGTTTGATAAATATTTCTCCCTTCGGACGAGTTCTTTGGTTGGACTCTATTTTAGCGAGTTCTTCATAATTCTTCGGCATGCTTCAAGACGCTCTTCCATATTGCTGCATTGAAACTTTTTTGTCTAGAATTCTTGATCATACCCGCTGAATTGTGTTGAGTCTGTGATCGGTACGATTTGATCGTGTTTTGACCAACTACTCCATTTATGGACCTCCATGTCCTAGTTTCTGCCTAGTTCATCATGAAACATAAAAAAACACGAGAAAGAACATGTTTTTCCAACCCTCAAAAAATTTGCATTACACCTCATACAAAATGTCAATGAGCAAAGATCACTGATATTGAAATATTTTTTGAGGTATTACAAATTAACTAAGATTTACAAAAAAATAATTCTATCGCGTATATCACGCCACAAACCATTTAATTAATGATCAATTTGAAAATATTTTATTTTGTCTAATGAAGCAATTATCATTTTAATCATATCAACCAAATCTACCGACGATCACTCGTATTAAACTTTTATAATCCATAAGCATCTTTGATGACTAATCGATAAACTCTCCCCCCTTTTCAGTGCTATCGCCAAAGCCATCTAATTTGCATAGCCTGCCGAGATGGTCAAAAACAAAAACCACTACGTAGCAACCCATAGCAACTCTAGACTCGCGTCCCGGCACACACTGAGACACACCCCACAGCATCGTCACATGCCGCACTTGCACAGATGAGCTCCGTTGGCCGTTGGCTGACATGGCCCAAGAGCATAGTTCCCCCATGACTCATGCACCACTCTTTGCGATTGGGCAGGTTTGTGTTGTTGTGTTTCGTTTGTGCTTCTGCTGTCCACTTGCTTCTTTGCCTTGCTTCTTCTTCTTCAGCATAAACACACCGCTCCCGTGGCGGGGGGTTCGTCACTTTTCCACGCATCGAAATCATCCCGAGGGTTCGCTGCTCAGCGGCCCCCGGCTTCCCCGGCGCTGGTGTAGCATACGATCGTCAACGATCGCACATTAGAGCCGGCGTGTGTGTGTGTGTGTGCGTACCCTTTTTTCTGTTGAGAAGGGTGTGTGCACTGCTTTGTTTTGCTTTATTTGCTTCGTTCTTACTGTTTTGCTTGCGAGTCAATTCCCGCAGGATCTGTTTAAACGATCGTTGTTTCCTCCTTGTCGTATTTCTGCCTTACTGTTGGTTCACCTTTTTCTGATTTTTGACTGCATTTTGTGTGCTCTGTTTTGTGCTCTTTTCTTCCCCTTCCTCCATTCCCATTTCGTTTGCATGTCTTTTATTTCCCAGTTCGATTTCTTCACCTTTTCTGTGATCTTTTCTTTTCTCTTTTACGTTTCTTCCCTTTTTCTGCCTCCGTTGTGTGTTCTCTTCAATTCACTTGCACCGATGCTTTCCGTGTTCCCTTTTGGCAAACAACCTTTTTCGGTAACTTTCATTTCGTAACACTTTGCGCTCTGTTGTGTTTGTTCAGCTTTATCCTTCTTCCTTTGCGTGCGATCGTTCGATAGACGAACGATCGGTAGAATATTAAATAATGCGCAGTACAGCAAGCCTTGCCACACCGTCCACCTTTGCTTCGCTTGTTTAGGAGAACTAAAGAAAAGGGAGAACTGAAGTTGGGATGTTTTTTCTTCTTTTTCCTCTCCTGGTCTCCTGAAAATTAGGGTTGCTTCTTCTGATGCTGCCATCGATGAGTCATCTCGGGAATGGAAACAAAACAAGATGCACAAAAAAACAGTGATGCACCGATCACCACCTCACCTCCTCCACCGAATATTCGAAATCGAGATATTACGCAGTTATGGACTGTCCGGGTGGATAAGAGCCATAAGCAAGAGGGCAAAAGAACAAGGCAGCATGGGGAAAACTGGCATGCAACCGAAAACGATTCACTTCTCGGCTGTGTGCAGCGGATTTAATTACGGTTGTTTCGTTCACAGCAAACGGTACCCCAACCATGCCGCATGTGCTGTGTTCTGTGCTGTGCTCTTGTTCATTCTATGCTAGTTGTCAGGAGAGCATAAAAGGGGGGCGGGTGTGTGTGTGTGTGCATAAGGTGCGCACGACGATCCCCCTTTAACAGAAACCAGTTTGGGCGGAAATGACCGATACCGAGTGGTTGCTGCTGGTGTATTTGTTTTTTTTTTTTAACGGCCAGCGATCTTGATTGAAACGAGAGCAAACGCGATAAAACGTGCTATTTGATTGTGTGTGCTTTTGTGTTTTGGTTGATGAATACAAGGAAAGTCACTAATGGAGATCACTAAAAGATCACTTGAATATATCAGAAAACTCATATTGCATGGGCATACTTTCTGGTCAGGCAACAAGCATAGAGGGTTTCTTGAGATACAGGGAAATTATCATTGAAGAACTTCATAACGATGATGATCGTCCAACGTCAATAGATTGCATTTTTTCAGAAGTTTTTGGTTTCATGATGGAATTATTGTGACATTTTGGTAATACATTCAGTGTTCAAAGTATTTTGTGTATTTTAATACTCACATATCCTACCTTTTTGAAAAATGAAATGATCTTTTTCTGCACCTAATGGTAATTGAAGACGTGCTGGTCAACCAGATCATGTTCAATAGACTAGAACAAACAATAACCCGAAGGATCAATGTCTAGCCTACACAGCGGAGGGGTTAAAATTCCATTTTCAGTGTATTTTAGTACTTTTTTTAAGGATGCCGTAGGAGCAAATCTTTAAAATAACGG
Source organism: Anopheles merus (assembly GCF_017562075.2). Lineage (NCBI taxonomy): Eukaryota > Metazoa > Arthropoda > Insecta > Diptera > Culicidae > Anopheles > Anopheles merus. Next base: position 35,531,842 of record NC_054083.1, read on the forward strand.
GGTTCGTCGCTTGTTGGCCAATTCCCGTATGATACTCAGTACTCCACATCTTTCTGACAGATTTGCTTTCTTTTAATCGATGGAAAATTGCATGCTTATATACTTGAAGGGTCGCATGGTGCAATCGTCAATTTGTACGACTCAATAACATACTCGTCGCTGGGTTCAAGTCTAGAATGGACCGTCCTCCCGCAGTAAGAACGTAACTATCCGGCTGTGTGGTACTAAATAAGTATCAAAAGCATATACAGTCCGCGTAGTACGTTATGCCAACTAGAAGAATAAGATGCTTGTAAGACGTGTGTCAAATAGGATCCTCCGGAACGTTTCTCCATATTTTCAACAGTGAAGCAGAGTTCTCCGTAAAACCATACTTTTTCGTACAAAAGTTTCCAATTTCAATGTTACATCCATCGTAGCGGCGGTCCCATGGTACAGTCGTCAACTTGAACGACTCAATAATATGCCCGCCATGGGTTCAAACCCAGAATGGACCGTCCCCCCGTAGCAAGGATTGTCTTGATTATTCGGCTGCATGGTGGTAATGAATTTAGTCTCGAAAGCCTGTGTAAAGGCCGGCATGTTCGCGTAGGACGTTACGCCAAATAGAAGAAAAAGGAGGATCCATCGTAGCGAATTACTAGTACTCGAAAAAAACACATAAAGACGCTTCAAAATGCCTATTTTTTTTTCATTCCAACAAAATAATATAAATTATTTACGACACCTATAGTAAATGCGCACGAACTTATGTAAAGTGCACTATGAAAACAAGACAATATTTACAGCCACAGCCGTGAGAAGTTCAATCGCGATTACGGGTAACAGGACGGTTATGGCTGGAACCCATGCGAGAGAGAACACGTTATGCCAGATATATAAAGCTTTTTTTGTAATAAATTAGCAAATTAAAAAAAAGCGCTTTTACACCCAAAAATCACAGTAAAAGCTTCTCAACTCTTCCTCTGATGATCTCTTGGCAGCAATTTATCTTTCCCTTCGTTCGATAAATATCATCGCAGCAGTCATCCGTTTGAATGTTTACAGCACCGACCACCAGGGGTCGCCGCTTCGACCTAATATACCTCCTGTGACCAGATCATCGTAGGGTGGTCTTTTCTTCATTTTCTTCTTATTTTTGGCAACATTTTTGTACAATTTCTAGTTACTAGTTTCACACAAGTTGTTATATGCACTACCTGCAAAAGACATGTAATTCTTTCATTAGTTAAAAATAGAAAAAGAAAAAAAATACAAACACAACTCTTTTTGTTTCTCTTTTGTGTATTTTTTTGTGTGGTTTTGTTTTTTAGTTTCGTTTTTTACTCTTTTTTTATTTTCTATACTTCATCATCATCATTGTATTATCGTGTGTTTGCTGTAGTACGGCTTTTTTTTTTCTTCTTTACACCCTTACCATTTGTTTTCTTTATAACTTTTCGTATTTTCTCCTTCACTTGCTGCACTTTTCTCTCCCCACCAATTCTCACTGTTCCATATTTTTCATATCTTCTAGTAACGACGCACGGTTTTTCGCCCGTATGTGTGTAACAGCTCTCTCTCCTTCTCTCTTTTCTTTCGCTCTTCTCCATTTTGTATCTTATTTTACAACAATTGTTTGTTATTTCCTCACATATTTTCTTTAGTTTCTTTTTTTGTATTTTTCCTTATCATCACGCGCGCGCTCGTGCTCATCCGGTATGCTCCAACCAATTCTGTATTTTGTTTTACACAGTTTTCAATATTCTAGAGCAACTAGTGTGTGTAGTAAGTATTATCAACATTTCAAATTCGCTTACCCTTGTGTTTACGACTACCACCACACACGCGCACACACACACACACACACACACACACACACACACACACACGCACGCACACCTTTCTGTTCCCTGGCATTTCTCACATTCTTAATGTGGTGGTGTGTGCTCTTGCTTTTCCACTTTCCTTGGTCAAATCTCGCTTTCCTTGGGAGAGATGCTAGTAGGTTTGTTGTGTTGTGGGTAGAGGGGTGGAAACTGTTGTTTGTAGATGTGTGGGGCTCAGCCAACGTTTTTTCAGATGTGTGAGTGTGTTGTTGTTTTTGGCGACGTCGAACGTGTGGTGCGGCTACTATTAATACGCGCTTCCTAGATACTTTTTTGATTTTTAAGCTACACATTAGTTTAAACACATGTTTTTGGTTCCGCCGCGGCTCTGTCTGGCGTTCACTACACTCGCATGACTTGGGGAGCTGTTTACCCGAACGACGCTTCTTGGCGTGATTTGCTCCTCCTCCGCTGTTTGAGCGTGGTTATCTATTTGTTTTCTTTTTTTTTTACTGCAGTCTTTCTAGCCAATGTATGTGTGTTTGTGTATTCCTTTTTTAATGGTTTATATTATCATTCATTGTTTTCGCTTTGTTTCTATTTTGTTTTATCCCTTCTTTTTTTGTAATCTCTCTGTTGTGTGTGTGGTTTTTGCGTTGTTTGTTGGTATTCTTCAATTCATTTCCTTTTTTTATTTAACCTACTACATCTTACTACCACATTTTTGTGTTTTTTTCATAGATTTTCCACTCTTATTTTCAACTTTTCTCTACCCACCCCTCTCTTAACATTCCACACTTCTCCTTCTCAAACAGTAACTTTATCACCATTACCGACTACCGAACTAGTGTGTGTATTTGTTGTGTGGCAGCAATTTTTCATGTATCTTACCCCTTTTGTTCGCAAAAAGGATGAAAGGATATTCGTGTGTATTATGTGTACGTGTTCCTCTTCTTCTTATCGATTGCCCGCGTTCTCCCTGCCTCCCCCCCCCCCCCAACGGTAGCGGCGTGCGTTTCAGTCTTTGCCAGACTTCTTCCCTCTGCCTTCTTCCTCTGTCATCGCGTTGTATCATCATTCCGCGCGTATAAGAAACCCTGCAATGGTAAGGTTTTTGTGTTTGTTTGTGTTCTTTCTTTTGTTGTTGTTTTGTTTTACTTCGTATGTAGTAACATGTCCTTTTCTCTTACTTTTTTTTTTGTTGTTGTTACTTTTCTATCAACGATGTGTGCCTTACGTTTTAATCATTGTTTTTTGTTTTTGTTTTATCATTAGAGTTGTGTATATAGTAATGTATATATATAATGTATATACTTTTTTCCCTTACATTTATATATTTTTTATGTATATATATATATAATCCATACATCTTTCTCTCTGCTCTGCTATACTACCTTCGATATTGTATCTCTTCCGCGTTTAAATCTAAGTATTCTTTAGTTACACCGTACCACACACATTCCCCCACCCCCTCCCTCCCTCTTTTCGGCCTCTGCCCGGGTGGGTGGCGCTTGCACAGCTCGCTTGCAGTTATTACACACAGCAACAACATATATTATACCTTGCGCCTATGCATAACCTTTGTCTCGGTATGACTTTTCATAACACTTTTTTGCATTATCGTTTTATCAAACACAAGAACGACATTCTAGTTTGTTGCTGTGTTGCACACATCTCGCTTACGTTTGCTTCTCCCCCATTCCTTTCGCATTCTTTCCCGGACACACAGCTGGGAGAGCTTTGTGTGTTTGTAGTATGTGTGTGTGTGTGTGTGCTCCGACAATTCTATTACAAAGCTAACCTACAGTTGTATATAATAGTTTTTTGTCTTCCGTTACTATTTTTCCTCCCTCGCGTACATCTCATCATTTCGTGTGTAACCAAACTACTGGTATCGTTTCTTCTTTTTTTTTTGCATTCGTCGATCAATGCGAGTGGCGGCTTTGATTTAGGGGTTCTCCAAGGGGAAACAAACAATAGTCAAGAAATCACTAGCTATTACAGCATCGAACGTCTGACTCCAGCTCTGTACGCGTGTGTGTGTGTGTGTCGTCTGTAAGTGTTTTGCAGTCTCTAAAAGGTGTCTTCATGCGAACCCGCCCGTCGCCGGAGACGGAGAGCATTGGCATACTATCTAAATCTTCTGCTTTCTGCGGTACACTACCTCAACACGCCCACACCACAACAATCGAACGTAAACACATCCCCCCTCTATGGTATCCTTCTTCCTGCACATTTGCTCCTCCTTTCTCTTTATACTAAAGCTTTAACTACCAATAGATAAGACAAACGTAACCGGCTGTAATCGTTCGGTGTGTATGGGTGTGTGTGTGTGTGATTGTTTTTAGGATCGCGGGATCGCGGGACAGCTACTGAGAGAAGATAACCGAAATGTTCTCACGCAAAATCAGAAAAGCATAAGGCTGTAAGGCATTACTATTCGCTCCAAAAAAAAAACAAACAAACCCCAACAGTATACAAAAACTACTACAGTGACAAAAGAACCAAACAAAAAGCATCTCTCTTTCGAACCGGATAAAACGAACACGCGCTCAATCGAAGTTTCGCTTCCGCCAGCTTCGTGGTTTCATGCTCATCATCAACATATCTTTATTACGGATCAGAAACAAATCGAAAAAAAAAACATAAAAAAGAACATATTTTTATAGTGCGTAGTGTAGTGTAGTGTGTGTGTTTGTGTTGTGGAAGGCGCACACAGTGTGTCTAACGAAAGCTCTTGCTCCTGTGTCCTGATCGAAATCTCGTCTTAGAATGCTACCGTGTTATGCATGCGCTTTACCACAAGAGCCGGTGTGTGTGCGCACAAAACAATTCGCGTCTATGGACGCACATACGACCCCATCCAATGAAACGAAGGTACGATGAAATCCATATTTGGTTTGCTTAAAAGCTAGTGTATCTAAACCGCAGCAGCAAAACGATAGAGCGATATAAAACTAAACCTGATGTGCGTTTTAGTTTAGTTTTTTATTTGAACCGGGTTGAAAGACGCAACGCAATGCATGGTTCCGAATGCATTATTATGTGCTTAGTAGCCCTGCGAATCTGTATGTATCTGTATGCTACTCTTCGGGAGTTCGGGAATCGATTAAGGCAACAGCACTACTGCTACACTACCATTGGAGTCTTGAGGCAACAGTGGGGACGCTTAAATCCTTTCGATCTGCTTCAAAACTTCGAAAGATGATTTAACTGTGATACTTTGATCTGCGTGAGATGAATTCTCAATATTAAGATAGTATGCATGATGCTCTAAAGAAGTTCATATAGGAGTATTTAATCAAAGAAGGGCACTGTGCTTATAAGCTGCTTCATTAGCGAGAGAACAAAGAATAAGGAATGTAAGCAAACAATAATTAGAAAATAGCAGGGAAATGGATAAAACAATATCAGAACACAAATGAAGTGGTTGTTAGCAGATTAAGCTTCCCAACGTCTACTTTCCTCCTCTCGCAGTAGTGCTGCTGCTCTCTTGAAGCAGGTGCAAACTGTGATTTTTACTCCCTAGGCGTGGAGCAACGTGAGATCAATTCGCAACTGGATTGATGACTGGATGTATGAATTACAATAAAAAAAAACAACTCGAATCATGTCACGCATGGGATCCAATCAATCGATCAGTTGTTAAAAAGATCCAGATAAAAACTAGCTCTTCATCACAATAGCGGTCGCTCACTGCACGCTCCCTCCTCCCTATCGCTAAAGCACAGCACAGAGCATAAAATGTAGCCGGCAGCATTCGATGACGATTCTATTATTGTAAAGCATTGATGATTTCCACATGTTTGCGCTCTTGTGGTAAAAATGTAACGATTCTATCGCATGCTAATAGGGATGGTAAGATCAGTGGATGTGTTTGTGTGTGTGTGTGTGTGTGTGTGTGTTTCTAAAAGGAATTTCCTCGGTTTCCGTACTGCGCTTCCCTTCTCTCTTAGTCTTATCAATTTAGATGCATCACTAGCTTAGTTGATCCAAAACACTACCATCTCCCCGGTATACCCTGGCTCACACACACACACACACACACACACACACACACACACACACACACACACACACACACACACACACACACACACACACACACACACACATTGCTCAGCCTATAAAACTATGCCCTATATGCCACACACCCCCGAATGGTGTGCGCGTGTGTGTATCGTGTAATTCTGTGTATGTTTGCAGTATTGACGGCAGTAGCTTGCTTCTCCTTCCTTCCTTTCTCGCTCTTTAATCTGCTCGAAAGCATTTCCTAACTTTTCGGTAGCGCATGTTTTTCCTTCCAGCTAAACTTAGACAAATTTCTTTGCAATTCAAAAACAAAATTCAATCCGTCCGCCCTACAACTAGTCACCGAGCAGCACGCACTACTCTCCGGCGAGTGTGTGTCTGCTGTCTTTATAAACTAAACCAAGGTTGTTGTTTTTTTTTCTTCTTGCTATTAACTAGTGCTGTTTTGTTTGTTTCTTCATTATTATTTTTTTCGACCACTAGCAAATGGTCCAGACGGTTTTGGCAGAACTTGCAGCTGCAGCTGCAACTGCTCCTTCTGGGGCTGCTCATCTCAACCTTAATCATCTGCTTTGATTATATACAGGTATAACGAACAGAGAGAATATAGATATATATGCAATGCGTGTCTCTTTCCTCTGGATTGTAGTGTGTGTGTGTGTGTGTGTGTATCTCGTTCAATATCGGTTGAGGTTCATCCACACTCCACGATAAGCGCGAAGCAACAATTAGCTTCAGTTTAAACACACAGCGCTTTTGAGTAACAATGTTTTTTTTTAAATGTTTTTTGGAACACCCTGCGCTTTCTTCTGCTTCGATCTTTCTGCTTTCAGGTTTTATCGCTCACAATCGCTTCCAACGCTTACGCTTAGCAGAATTCCGCTCTTATTGGGCAATGCCCTTAGCCCCCCTTTCTCTGACGGGGGACACACGCACGCACGCACACTTTCTCTCGTTGATTTCCCAGACCCGAAAACTATCCCCCCCCCCATCATCACGCGCGCGATCGATTATCGACTATCAACAAATTAACAAAGAATTGCAATAAAAAGTATCTCAATAGGGGGTTGGTGTGTGTGTGTTTAACGTTACCAGTTACTAATTGTAGCAATCATATCGTATTTAAGAAATACCAATAAAGATAATAGTAATAATTAATAAAGTAAATAATGATAAGTTGTTTCGGGCTTTCTCTCTCGCTCCTCTTCCTAATGCGCTTAAATCCAAGAGAAAAACAAGTAACAGAACGAATTGCAGAAAAAAAAAAAACAAAAAAAAACTAAAACAAATAATTCATCTCACTGTTGCGTGAGCCGCGTTTGGGGTAGCGCACGCACCCGCGCGTGTGTGTGTGTTGTTTAGAGTAAGGCATAAATAAACAAGACTAAAGCGTTTGCATTAGCGATAGCGGTTATTAGTTTTAAACCCTCTTCACTATGCTAATGCACCCTCTCTCTTTCCTTCTCTCGCTTTCTTCCGGGGTCTTTGCATGATAATCCGATACACTCTTTCATCATCATATGTTCAACACAACCAACACACATGGGGCGCCGCTCGCGACGCACGCACGAAAAAAGAAACATACATAAACAATGAAACAAATAGACCACCTACTAGAACCTTTCTCTCTTGCTACTCTCTCGCTACAAAACCCACAAATGAAATGGGTTTCATCACACCCTCCCCCTTAACACCACCCACTCCTTCTCAGGAAGTGGACCGAAGTGGAGCCGGCTGCCGTGGCTTTTCGCTTACGCTCTTGGGGGAGACGCAGGTATGCATGTGCGTTGCAGGGACTAGGGATCACTATCTGGTTTTGCTTGCTGGTTGCGGCAACCCCTTTCCGAGGCTAGATTATTTATTTAATGCAAGGATACATATGGGATACCCTCCTCCAACCCTTAATCGGTTGCTATTATTAACCGCCAAAAAGAAAGAGAGAGCGAGGGCTAGAGCGTTGCACCCGGGATGGCGGGCGGTGGTATACGTCGACGACGGTATTTGCCGGGGCCTATTTGACAACTACTGAAGCAACCATTTTAAGTATGCTTGTACATGACCTGATTGACAGCTTCTTTCACGTGTATGTGTGTTATAAAACCAAACTGCATCTACATACATGGTGCTCTACGCATCTTTTGACTGTTTTGAGATTCGTGTGATGATTATTGATTGGTCTGTGTGTTTACATTCCCTCATAAACCATAGCTATACACTCTGAGCATTTCGATCGTTTTGCACACACTCGTTTATCAATTTGATTTTTATAAGGATTTACTTCCCACTCATACGTATTTGCAGTTTTTTTTGCTTTTTACGTACTTCCAGTGTTATTTTATATAAAAAGAAATCCCAAATTATTCATCAAAGTGTATCCAGAACAGATGCGTAACAAAAGGCACACACACACTGCTGCTCCTTCTCCCATGCTGCGTTTATAGTATGATCATGCTCTGTTTGAATCACTCGAACTAGTGTATAGTGTATCACTTCAATCAATTTATGAAGTGATTTTTCATAAATTGTACTTGATAGGAAAACAATAACTCCTAACCGATCCTATTCTTCGTTTTTTTCTTGTTCCGCAAACTCAATAATGAAATTATGTTCTTCCCAGCCCACATTATTCTTGCTTGTGTAATGGCCGCACAATCATTTCTACCTAAACTACCCCCGATCTTTCGCTCTCGCTCTCTCTTTCTCTGTTTTCCCATGCATCCCACGGAATTATGCATTATCCTCGCAATACACACAAACGCTGTATATTGCTACTGTGCTTCGCCGCATTCGCCCGAGCATATATACTAGCCGCCTAAGCCACCGGCTCGCGAAAAGCCATTATATTTTAAGTGCATACACTAAAACACAATGTACTGGGGAGGGGCGGTGGCAGCGGCAAGCAAAGGGCTGATTCATAATTCGCACGTGCTCCGCCGCATTCTGGTAGGTCGTAGAGTAGGTGTAATGAAGAGAAAGTCATTCGGTGTGTCGCACACATATTAGATCCATATTAAGCGCCATCATTTGGGACTGCGCGGGTGTGTCTGGTGGGCCTGCTGCTGCTGTGGCTGCTGCTGGTGCGATTGGTAGTCCTTGCGCACCGATCGGGCACCGCCAGACTTTGGTGCGCCTCCACCAGCACTGTTGTTATTACTGTGGTGATTATTGTTATTGCCACTGTTGCCCGAGTTTCCGGTACTTCTACCTCCACCTCCTCCTCCTCCTCCTTGGTGATGCGCGTGATTGTTGTTGTTTTGCTCTGGTGCGGCATTGCGCAGCCCGCCGGCACCGGAATGGAGGGAAGCAGAGCCGATGGCATTGGTGTGGCCGCCGCCGCCGCCGCCAGCACCACCGGAAGACTGACGGTAATCTTTGGAGTTGCGTGCATTGGTGTTTCCACTGGCACCGTGTTGCTGATTGTAGCGCGTATCTGTGCGGGGAGAACGAAAGAAAAGGGAATTAGAAATGTTTTTCAGTGCTCCAAAGCTACACAAAATTTATGTTAATTGTTATTGTTAAAAGTAGTATAAAAAATATATGTAGAACTTTCAAAACTTCGGCATTTCTGTATATTGAGTTAATCAAAAGATATCCATAAATTACGTAACATACACAAGGGGGCATCTATAAATTACGAAACAACTGCAGGATGCCTTCCAGCGATAGTTGTGGGACACTTTACTGTATCTTATTGGAAGTGAACTTTATAGGATGGGAATTGGACTATATGACACCCTTAGTAGACAGGATTCTTGTAAATTCCTATAGGATTTGTCCATCCAGGGTGCTATAGAATCCAATTCCCAAGCCCTAAATTTATTTTTCTGTAGAGTAATGATGGGTAATCCGGAGCGAAGTCATGGATCAATTCCGACTCCGGTGCGCAAAATATGACTCCGACTCTGGATCACAACCGGATTAAACTCCGGATCACTCCGGATCACTCCGGATCACTCCGGATCAGTCCGGATCACTCCGGATCACTCCGGATCAGTCTGGATCAGTCTGGATCAGTCCGAATCACTCCGGATCACTCCAGATCACTCCGGATCACTCCGGGTTCAGTCCGGATCACTCCAGATCACTCCGGATCAATCTGGATTACTCCGGATTAGTGATGGGTAATCCGGAGCGGAGTCATGGATCAACTCCGACTCCGGTGCGCAAAATATGACTCCGACTCCGGATCATAACCGGATTAAACTCCGGATCAGTCCGGATCAGTCCGGATCAGTCCGGATCAGTCCGGATCAGTCCGGATCAGTCCGGATCAGTCCGGATCAGTCCGGATCAGTCCGGATCAGTCCGGATCAGTACGGATCAGTACGGATCAGTACGGATCAGTCCGTATCAGTCCGGATCAGTCCGAATCAGTCCGGATCAGTCCGGATCAGTCCGGATCAGTCCGTATCAGTCCGGATCACTCCGGATCACTCCAGATCAGTCCGAATCAGTCCGAATCAGTCCGGATCAGTCCGGATCAGTCCGGATCAGTCCGGATCAGTCCGGATCAGTCCGGATCAGTCCGGATCAGTCCGGATCAGTCTGGATCAGTCTGGATCAATCTAATGAGTCCGGATCAATCTGATGAATCCGAATGAGTCCGGATGAGTCTGGGTGAGTTTGGCTGAGTCGGAACGAAACCGGCAGAGTCCGGGCGAGTAGTTTAGGTTGACGTTACAATTGCTAATTCTCAAAATGACTGTCCATTATCGATTAGACAATTCTTGATGAGTTCATGGACTTTCAAGTCGTATATCCAATATGTACGAAAACTGATCCGGAGTGATCCGGAGTGATCCGGAGTGATCCGGAGTGATCCGGAGTGACTGATCCGGACTCGGAGTCGATGAGTCCGGAGGTTTGCTCGTGCGCAACCCCCCCCCCCCCCCCGGTAAAACAGTCCGGAGTAACTCCAAGTCCGATTCCGAGGGGTACCGGAGTGGGATCGATCCGGCTCCGGTAAAAAATCGTATTTACCCATCACTAATGTAGAGTCCAGTCCTACAATTATGAGAACTACTGGAAAACGTAGAAAACGTGGGGTGTGTCAAAACATGCAGTTTTATGTGAAAAACAAGGAAACATTGATACATAATAAAACAGATTAATGAGTATCACAGAAATTGATAAAGAAGGAATGAGGGAGATACGTCAAATAATTACTTATTGCATGGGAAGGGATTGCTTTTAGAGTGTTTTCATATTTTCATTTTTGCCGTTCCGTAGTTTATGGATGACCCCTATATAGCACATGTTTTCACATCCACATACCTCGTTGTTCTCGGAAACCATCACCATGGTGGTGGTGCGCTGTGGTGCCACCAGTTGAGCTCCTGCCACCGGAGCCCGAATCCTTCCGCTTGCTGCTAACGCCAATGAATCCACCGGTGTTGTTGTTGTTGTTGTTGCCGGTCCCTGCGGCAGCGCTACCACCGGCAGTACCGTGCGCGACGGTAGCTCCAGTGGTGGCAGTTGAAGCTGCTACAGCCGTCGAGCCGTTGCTCTCCGACGATCCTGCTAATGCATTACTGTTCTCTTTCTCCACCACACCACCACCACCGACCGACGAAGCGGAGGAGCTGCTGGCGGCGGTGGTAGTGGTACCCATGGCAGAGCCGGTCAGCTTATCGCTACCGTGATGATGATTGTGGGACGGAAGCGACGACGCCTGCTCCTTGCTGTCCTTGCTTTGTTCGGCCAGATGCTGCGCTACCTGGGCGTAGCTCAGCCGTACCTGAGGGGTGGCGGCGGGCACGGTGGCTGTCGCCGCAGTACTGTCGTGCGGAACCAACGGTGGATGGTTCTGCAGCGAGAAGGTTGGTGGTGGGGGCGGTGGTGCCGCCGCCGCCGCCGAGGTGGACGATTTACTGCTACCGGCAGAGGAAGTGTTAGCGTGGCTGGTGGAGGTGGCGGTAGTGTTTGTGGCGGCGGGGGTCGATGTCGACGACTTTTTCGCCGCACCACTACCACCAGCAGAAGTGACGGATGGGGTGGCGGCGGCGGCGGCAGTACCGGAGGAAGAAGATTTGGTAGTGAAATCAGTCGAGGTCATCGTTGCCGCGTTGGCCGTCGTGGGTGGAGGAGCGGAGGCGGCCGCCTCGCCCTTCACTACCGACGCCGCACTCTCGAGCGTCGCGGTGGAGGTGGCCCGGGAGGTGGTGGTCGTCGGCGCAGCGGTGGCAGGCGGGGCCGCCATTTGCAACAACGATACGTCAGTCTTGGTAGATTTATCGGCCGTACTGGTGCCGGTCGATACCGGAGCAGCGCTGTTGGCGGCAGCGACCGACGAATGTGTCGTACCGGTCGAGGCGGAGGAGTGGGAGGAGGAGGAGGAAAGCGTGGACGCAGTTTGACTGCCTCCACTCGTTGCGGCATTTGTGCTGCCTTTTATCACAGGTAGATGATTATTCTGCTGCTGCTGGTTACTGGTTCCCGATGCACCGGAAGCGCCATTGCTGTTCGTTGGACCGGATTCGTTGGTGGCCGCTTTCGGTTCCGTCGCGCTCTTGCCGCCCAGGCTAAGCTCGTTGCTGCTGCTGTTGGCGGAAACGACCGGCACCGTCGCCGTGCCGGCCACGATGGCCGCCACCGTCGCCGCACCCGGTGCCCGTACGCCCTTGGCCGTACCCTTGACGACGTCCGCCAGCCGATGGTTTTCGCCCCAGGCCGAAACGACGGGCGGTGGTGCGGCGGCGACCGGACCCGATAGCAGACCGGTCGACGCACCACCGGCTGCCGCGGCACTGCTGGACGCGAGTCCTCCGCCTCCGCCATCCGACGCATCACTCCGATGGGCGATGGTTGAAGACGTGGAGCTGCTGGCACTGGTTCCGGAAGCATTGCCTACAGCACCGCCACCGGGCGGAAGATGCTGCTGCGCTGCTTGGCCGTAGGTGGCGGCGGCGGCGGCCGCGGAAGCATTACCCCCTTTCGAGCCGGAGCGGCCCGCACTGGCGTTTCCACTGGCGGAACCACCGGCCGACCCGCCGGTCCCGGTCGTGATGAGGCTGCGTCCCTCGTGGCCCGGAAGGGGCGGAAATGCCGCTGGTTCGAGATCGAACTGAACACTGGTACTGTTGCTGCTGCTGGTGGTGGTGCTGGAGCTGTTGTTGCTGTTGGTGGTGGTGGCACTGTTGGAGCTGGCGGCCGTACTGCCGCCCCCGTTGCTGGCTGCGCTACTAGCACCACCGCCTCCAGCGTTCGACGATCCACCTGGGGCGACGATCGCTTGCTGATGGTGCTGCTGCTGGTGGTAGTGGTGATGCTGCTGCTGCTGCTGCTGGTTATGATGGTGATGGTGCGACCCGGAGCCCTGCGATTGGTGCTGCGCCGTGTGCAGCTGATGGGAGGACTGCTGCAACACATGGTGTTGCTGCTGGTGCGGCTGGGACTGCTGTCCCGCCGCTCCCTGCTGATTATGATGGCCGTGAGGATTGGTACTGGTGTTGCTGTGTTGCTGCGTTTGGTGATTGTTCGCACCCGAGGAGGAGGACGAATGGTGGTGCTGCTGCGATTGCTGATGATGGCCTAGGTGAGGTTGCTGACTCATTGGATGCGAATGGTACTGCTGCTGCTGCTGGGTGTGGTGCATCATATCCTGCAGCTGCTGCTGCTTACTGTGTCCACCGCCTGCTGCACCGTGCTGCTGAAAGGAAGAACTGGAATCGAGCAAACCACCGCCAGACGGTGCTGCTACCGCATTCCGATGGTGCCCTTGTTGCGAGTGGTATCCACCGCCACCGTGATGCTCCGACGCGATGAGACCGCCGGCGTATCCATTATTATCACCACCGCGCCCACGGTCCCCGCGGCCCTGGTATTTACCGCCCCCGCTACCTCCTCCTCCTCCTCCACCGGTGGAAGGCGCCAATTGGTTGAGACTAGTTGTATGCATGATAACCTTATTGCTACTGGTATTATTCACACTGGCTGCGCCGTTGTTGCTGCTGCTGCTGCTGCTACCGTTGTTAGCGTTACTGCTACTGCCGCTGTAGATCGTACCGTGCCGCATGCTGCCGTACATGCTGCCGCCGGCCGCGGCCCCAGCAACACCGCCGTCCATCGGCATCATCATCTCGTCCTTCCGTCGGCGCGGGTTCCGCCGCGGCTGGTTCGGCACCCACGGCTGCTGGGTGGCGTCCAGCGACATGATCGTCGCGCTCGACGCGTTTGTGCTGGAGTTTTTGCGTCCGCCACCGGCCGTCGTGTAGGCGGGCACTACCAGCACGTTGTTGGCACCGGTTTCGTCCTCGTACACGTGCTGCTGCTGCTGCATACCCTGCCGTACAACGAGCTCCATCGCTCCACCGTCCGTTTGCTGCTGCTGTTGGCCACTGTAAAGTTGCTGTTGCTGCTGCTGCTGCTGCTGATGTTGCAGTGGTGCGGCAGCCAGGTAGTGGGTGTACTGGGGAAGGTACACCATACCGGCAGCACCTGTTGCCGTCGTGCCGGCGGCCGTGGAAGGTTTGCCACCGAGCAGGCCGGCACTTTTGCCACCGCCGCCCGCCGCGCTTGCCTGGTACGTGCTGGCGACCTGCGACTGGACGCCGGCGGCCCCAGTGGCAGCGCCACCGCCGGCACTACCTGCGCTTTGCGCCTGGTAGCCGCCGCCCGACGACTGCTGCTGCTGCTGCCGGTGCATACCGGTTGAACCGGCGACACCGCTGTTCGTTGTAACCGACTGACCATCGCTACTTGCTCCTCCACCTCCGTGCTGCTGCTGCTGCTGCGATTGGCGTTTGTTGCGAGGATTCTGCCGGTGGCCACCGCCACCGCCCGGCACTCCACCGTACCGGCCGTTCTGCTGTTTGCCACCGCCAGCCGCACCACCACCAGCACCTGTCGCCGTTCCGCCAGCACCACCGCTGGCCGGATAAACCGTCACCGGCTGCATGCCATTCGTTAGGTACGGGCTCATCTCGAAATAGTTGCCCTGAGCTGGCTGCCACGATGGCACGAAGCCGCCGTACAGTGGCTGCTGCTGGAATGGCTGAAAGGAGAGGAGAAAGTGTTATTACATCCAATCGTCACCAAAAATAAAAGCACTACAAAAAAAAGTCGCTCCCACACTCACAAACATGTGCACGGCCGTGTTGTAGCCCTGCGGCAACGGTGCATTGTGCTGCAGTATGTACCGCTGGCCATTCGGGTAGGTCGCAATGGTGGCCGCATTCAGGGGCGCCGTCTGTACCGGGTCGTACGCTGCGGTCGTTACGCCGCCCATTGCAGCGGCGGCCGCGGCTGCCGCTGCTGCCGCGGCGGCTGTGGCCGAAGCTGCCGACGGCGGTATGACACCACCGACAGCGGCGCCCGCCGCCACGGCCGAACCCGGCGGCGGCGTCGTCCGGAAACCGTTCAGTCCATTTTTCATCGGCACACCGCCTACCGGTGTGATCGGTAGCCGGTTCATTGGTTTGGCCTTTATTCGCGCCATGATTGGTTTACCCTGGAAGCAGACAAAGCAAACAAAAACATGTAATTATTTGCCGAAAATGTGGCCACCCGAAGCGAAGCAGCGGAGCAAACGTTGTACGCACCTGGAATTCTTTCACCTCCTCGCGCAAATACCGGAACGCTCGCTGGGCGTCTTCGTCCGACTCGAACGTAATGTACCACGAGTTGTTGTGGGCAAATTCGCAGGAAATGAAGCGCGGACAGTTTTCGCCTTGGAAAATATTCTAAACAAACGGAAACACAACATGCAAAAAAAGCGTACGTTAATTATGGTCCCCTCCATTGCTCCAATGGCTGCTTTACCAGTACCTTAACGTCCTCGACCGGCGTGTTGTCCGATATTTCACGCAATATCACGATGCACCGCTTGTGGTTCGGGCGCACCTTTAGGCCATCCTCGTCCACCTGCACGTTCGGGGACTCACGCAGCACCTCCGTTATCAGCTTGATGTCCTTGGTAAGCTTCTTCACCTGATTGAAGTTCGCAATTGTCCAGATTGGCACGTACTGATCGTTGTCCATTTGTGTCAGGAGATATGTGTCGTTCGCAAGGTTTTCTCTGCAAAAAGAGTGATAGATGGGTTCGATTAGCTGGAGGGATTTTACGGGTTTTAAAACACACACACTTACCGCGAAAAATAGTAATCAAGCTGTGTTTGTAGCAGCTGCTTCAGCTGCTCTAAAGGCATCCCGTTGTGTTCGGTACTACTACTGCTACTAGTAGGATTGTTGTTATCACTGGAAACGACGATGTTACCGCCGCCACTGTTCGCTACTGGCGGCCCCACCATCCCGCCGTCCATCAGCATCACCTTTCCGACGTCGGTGGCGGCCGTGATGGCTGCCGCACCGTCGGTGATGATGCTGCTGCTGCTGACGCCATTATTGTTGCTGCTGCTGCTGCTGCTCGGCGGATGGCTACTGACGAGGGCAGGAGTGCTATAACTATTATTACTAGTGTTGGCCGTGGCTATTATTGCAGCGTTGGTAACGGGCGCCGTCGTAGCAGGCGAGGTGCCGCCGTCCGTGTAGTACTCCTGTGTGGCGGCGGCGGCGTTGGAAGCAGCCGTCGATGCTTCGTTCGCAGCAGCGGTTCCGTTCAGGGCACTGTAGTCCACCGCTTGAGGAGCGGCTGGTGGTGCGGGCTGCTGCTGTGCTACGATCGTCATGCTGGACATTCCGCTGGTTATGATTGTGCTTGCCGCTGCTGCTGTCGGTGTGATGACTGTGGCGACCGAGACCGCTCCCACGCCGGGGGCAGAGTAAACCGCGCTCGAAGCGTTTGTGGACAGTAAGCCTGTTGTGTTGTCGACACCATTCATCAGCACGTAGCCTGTTTTTTCGGTAAAAGGAGACATGAAAAGAGCAAGGAAAATTGATTAGAAATCGTAGAAAAGGGAAACCATGTTTCGTGTAAAGTTGGTTACTATTGATTACATCTATCTCAGAGCGGGAAAGGGGGGCCGCCATAGAGAAGAAGATTAAACCCCAATAAACACCTCTGTCTTTCGTTCATCGTTACACTTCGCAATCTAAAACCGTACATTGAGAACGAGGTGTACGAGGGATGTACGAATGGCTTTTCATTGAATGTTCCTTCAATTTCCTCAATTTAATTGATTCTCGTTTTCAATTTCAAACCATTTAAAAGAGACTTTTGCTATTTGCTTCAGCAAAAAAATCATTCGAGTGCTTTGAAAACATTTAACATCGAAAGTCGATACTTCCATGTCGAAATTGTTAAAACAGGAATTAACAGCAATGTTCTACTACTCCACACTTTAAATTTAACTATACGTTCAACGTGCTCCAAGGCGACTAATGCATCATAAAATGCAGTAAAAAAGGAAGGAGTACCCCAATGCGGTTACAAATTTAGCACAAGCCTAATAATAGATTACTCCATTCTGTGCGATGATGGAATGCACATACGTTCTTCCCTGTCACATATCATTTAAAATTGTCAAGATAGAATAAAAACAAAAAGGCTACAGGGTTTCGAATCATATAAGGGAATAGTTCAATCACTTGGGGGAATGTTGCAAGCAAGCTGAGGAAGTTTGCAGCTTGCCGGGGAGTGTTGCAAATTGGTAGGGGAATGTTGCAAGCATACTGTCGAGCTGTCATCAGATTGTGAGTGCCGGTGTAAAAAGCTTCGAATTGATACCGATGATGTTTTCTAAAAAGCATCTTTTGGAGTTGTTTTCGTGTTGCATTCAGCTCTACACATGATAAACTAAATAAATCCTGCTGCGGAGCCATAATTAAACATGATAAGGTAGTAAAATTAACAAAAATATTGTAAGATATTTACAGCGGCACCCATAGTCTGATGACTGCTCCACAGTATACTTGCAAAAATCTCCTAGTCGATTGCAACATTCCCCTATATGATTGCAAACTTCCACAGCTTGCTTGCATCATTCCCCTACCAATTTGCAACATTTCCCTAAGTGATTGAACTATTCCCTTATATGATTCGAAATCCTATAACTTACAGACCTTGCTAGAACAATATCAATTTCATCTTCATCTTGTCAATTTTATTCTACAAATTATAGAATTTATGGCCACAACCACAAGTTTGAAACCAGAAAATGTAAAGTAAAACCTTAAAACCAACATGATGCATGAGGAATCTTTGTCAGCAATCATAATCCTATACTGTCAGAGCTAATTCTTCTCCTTGGCGTAACGCCCCAATAGTTTTTTGTCGACTCGTAAGTCTTAATTGCATCCCGAAAACACCGGACAGCCAGCCAGCCAGCCCAAGTCCCACATCCCCAGCGCCAACATATCCCAACCAAACACACTCTGCTACAAGATAGACTTTTCTTTGGCTGCGGCTAAAAGAACGATTTCGGAGCGGAAAACTTCTTAACCCTTGTGTGCTGTGGGGTGTGTGTGTGTGTGTTTAACAGCACACCGGCGAAGCAAACGAAGACTCCCCGTTTCCCAATATATTCGGACTTTACCTTGGACCTGTGTGTGTGTGCGTGTGTGTCGTCAAGCAAAACAAGAAGGTGCACCAACCGCACACGGAAGAACTTCATAAATAATTCATTGGAAGCACACACGCTTCGTTGGTCGAACGGAAAGGGAGACTCCGTTTTTTTTTTTTTGAACGATGTGGATGAGTTTTGGGGTGCCAAATTAGAATGCATTCTACCTTGTCTCCTCTGTGCTAAGGCGGAACACACCAAACCGAGCACAAGTCGTTTGGTGGGCTGAAAAAAGGAACAAAACCAAACCAATAGAGGGGAACTGTTGTATTGGAAAGGTTTACCAGTCTCCAATGGAAGGTTCTGAAGTAGTATCGGTAATTACTTTTCATGATTTAATTTCATTTTCATTTTGAATTTCAGTTTTAAAATGTCAAATAACTTTCCCAACAGATGAGCTACAGCATTCTCTTCTACAACCCGAAGATAATGTGTTCTTTTGGCCTTTAAATGCCATCTTTCACTGGTAGCATTATTGCTCTTCCCAGCACCAAGCATATGTGGCCAGTAAGAAAATAGCCCCTGGTCTACACTACTGGAGGTCAGTCGCCGGCCGAGTCGAGTTTGCGCAACTTCCCTGAGAAACCCCTTTCCCTGCTCTCTCAGACTGTATACTCCAACAATCTGCTGAATTTCCGCGATGGGACGAGGTGTGGATGCGGGCAATGGAACAACGGCCACAGACACACATCGAATGATCCAAATCTGACTCTCGGGTGCCGCCATTCCCTCATGTGCTGTGGAAGAGACTACAATCGTGTCTCGATGGTACCGGGGGCCGGGCGTGTTGAGAACGGGGGCTAGAGCTAAGATGAGTTCGTTCATGCTACAGTCTCGGCACAGAGCAACGACTCGCTCGGGATCGGTGCGAAAGTTAGACTCAGTCGGTCAAGTCAGTTCTACCCCCATCTGTCATCACCAAGCGGCGCACACAGCTGGGAAGACGAAACCAGGGTGTTGGTGACACGCAACCCGTTTGGTAAGAGAGATGGAGAGATGGTGTCGAACGTTGCCCAGGAGGACGTGCTGTTTGGGGGCACAGCGTCGTAGACGAACCCGAAATAGACAGACGCAGTGCTGCTGCCGCGTGGACACACCGTGTGCCGGAATATGACAAAATGGGGTTGTCAAGAGGTGTAGCCAGTCCGCCAGCCAGTGCCAGGAAAAGGCGAAAAAGAGAGAAAGAGGGAGAGAGAGAGAGAGTTCGTAGGTTATTTTCGTTCGCCAATCGGTCGAAGCGCTCGCGCAGCACCAAACCATGCCGGGAAAAGAAAGACCTTTCCGTGTGTTCTATGGTGTGTGTCGTGGCAGTAGTAGTAGTAGTAGTAGGGGGTGGATATGTGCTGACTTTCTGTTGCACAGTAACTCCCCACCAACCCTGCGCATCCTCCTGCATCCGCAAAGGTGTAGAAAGTGGACAACGGCAAAAGGCAACCCTGGGGCAGCCCCGGCGGCACACGCAAGCGCTCACACCGTTGCGCCGAGCGAGAATTGACCGGCAGAGGGCAAGTAGCCGATGACATAATCTAAGTATAGACGCAACAGGGTGGGAAGGGAGGGGAAAAAGGTACCGTTGGGAGGGTATCAGCAGGCAGTCGCCGCTAGCTCGGGACAGACGCGGCGACGAAATCAAGCGCACCCCAGTTGTTGTTGTCGGTCGAGTTTATATGCCCTTAATCAGTGTGCTAGACGACGATCGAAAGTTCAAACCCGACAAAGTTCCCCCAGCCGCTCTAGATCACAATGGGCAGAGTGGTCTAAGGGGGCAAAAGGGAAGGTGTAATAATATTTGAGGATATTGTGATGAAGTAGAGATGCAAAAGAGTGATCGAGCTTGAAGACGATCACTGAAGGGATTTTTGAATATCGGAGAATATCTTTCTACTGTCTATCTTTGTAAAATAACGCTATGTTCTTCAACATCTTGTCTTTCAACTTCAATATCTATGCTTCAATATTGTTTTCAAGAAGTGCATTTCCACGACCATGACGAAATGCTAAAAAAATCTACAGTAAAAAGTTTAATGTTTTCAATTAGTTTTATGGACATGGACTAGACTTGATCTATGGCAGCTGGCGGCTTTGTCATCACACAAACGAACACACCAAACTGACACGCAAAAGTGGTTATTAAACTTTAAAAATAGACATAAAAGAGATTTTAAAATGTAATACAAGTAAAGCTTGAGTCGGTCTGGTGGTACAGTCGTCAACTCGTACGACTTAACAACACGCCCGTCATGGGTTCAAGTCCCGAATAGACCGTGCCCCCGTACGTAGGACTGACTATCCTGCTATGGTAACAATAAGTCACTGAAAGCCAAGCTCACTTCACTAGTGGGTTCAAGCAGGCCTTGACCGACAGCGGTTGTTGTGCCAAACAAGAAGAAGAAGACAAGTAAAGCTATGAAAAAAAACGTAAAAAAAACTCTCTATAAGCCTAAAAACGAAGATGCAAAATGCAATCAAACAAGTTGATAAATATTTATACTAAAACATGCTGAATTTCCAGCTTTCTAACTTAAACGATCAAGTCGGATAGTCAGTCCTTACTACGGGGGGACGATCCATTCCGGGCCTGAATCCAATAAGATCGTGTTATTAAGTCGTTCGAGTTGATGAGTGTACCAAACAATCAATTAACACGTAACTTCATTCGTTGATTCGTCATTTGTTGACGTTTTTGGAGGCATAAGTATCGATTTTAAAAATTTAAAAAAATGAATGAAAAGGCAATAAGAATCGCTCAACTTATAACAAAAATTGCGAACATACATGAACGAACATGAATTTGCTAGCATATTGTCAAAAATAATAATAATAATAAATATTATTTGTTATAATTAATATTGCCGTCTAGTGTTGAGTTTCATCATTCTTTCGTTGCGATTCATTCATATGAATCTTCATTGATTAGTGATTTGAATCTCGAGTCGAATCTTTAAAGATTCATGAGTCTCTACAGATTCACGAATCTAATCTATGAAAGACACGAATGAAGCTCAAATGCTCAAAGTCTCTATAAGCAAACCAAACAATAGCGAATCATCAAAGAATCATGAATCTTCAAAGATTCACGAATCATCAGAGTCATGAATCTCTAAATATTCTTGAATCTCGAAGGCTTCATGAATCTATAAGCTTCATAAGTCCATTAAAATTCATATAATTCTAGGGATTCATGAATCTGTAGAGATGTATGATTTCCAAAATATTGAATTTGCTCAATCCTAGCTAAAACTTGCCCGTTGTGGGTTTAAGCCTTGCATGGACCGTATCCCTGTAGCAAAACAAACTATCCGACTGCGTGGTACTTGCCAAGAAGTCTCGATAGCCTGTACAAGCTGGCATGACCACGTAGGTTGTAACGCCAAGAAGAAGAAGAAGCTTTATGATTTTTTAGAGATTCATGAAGCCCTAGAGATTCGTTAATCTTCGAGATTGGAGATTCTTTCGAGATTCTTGAATCTTTCGAGATTAATGAGTCTTTCGAAATTCATTAATCTTTGAAGATTCATTAATATTTGAGATTCATGAATCTTTCCATCCGAGATTCAGATTCATTGAATCATTCCAAAAATTCATTCAGATTCATGAATCTGAATCAGATTTACCCAACACTATTGTCGTCTTTGGGTAAAAAGTAATTGCAAAAAAAGACAACATTCAGAAATTGCAAACAAAATCGAAACCTGCGCCACCCTGCTGCTGCTTTGGCTTAGGTTCCTTTTTCGGCCAAGGTGTCTATAATACATCCTGTTTCATAAACAACAACAACGAAAAACCTGTCAGAGAGTTCGAAATCTCATTTTTAGCCTGGTGATATAGGCTTACCTCTCTTCCCTGTCATGCACCCCTCTCACCATCGATCTAATGTTGTTTTTCCTAGTTAATTTTCCCAATGCCACCATACTAAACACGATTGCAACATTGTATCATCATCATCGCCGAACGATTTATGTGTGCACACACGGCGCGATATCGACTAAGAGAAGCAACAGCAGAAAAAAAGGTGAGCGATGGGGGGAGAGGAGAGTAGTAGCCAACAACAACAACAACAACAACAACAACAACAACAACAACAACAACAACAACAACAACAACAACAACAACAACAACAACAACAACAACAACAACAACAACAACAACAACGCCATCATATTTCCGAATAAGCCGATAATGATGGAAACAACATAACTGAGCCTGCTCCACTTTCAAACCCGCTCGGAGAACAGGGAGGGGAGAGCGAGAGCGTACCAAAGGTGGCGATTTGGGAATGTAGGGGGGGGGGGGGGGTGGCGGTGTGGCCATTTGCACTGGCGGCACTCTCACATCATATTACCCCGCGAGTTTTGTTCCGCTTTTCCCTAACCCCCACCAGAACACACACTCAACAGGCGCGCGCACACACCCAGTAATAGTCAGTCGTATCATTTTAACGGCAGTAACTCGGAGTGTACTTTTTCCAGATTTTTGATGTACAACAACATTGATCTTCTTTTACGCCTTCCTCTTTTAACTCCACCACCAGCAGCAAAAGACCAACCCGTCGGTGAGGGTGAAGCAATCAGAGAAACCCCGAACCGTGTGCTAATGGGGGGACCGACGACAGGGTCTTTCTAATGTTCGCTGGACAGACACGCAATGTGCGCCCGCGCGTTAGACAGACGATGGTCAGTGGCTGTTTTTTTTGCTGCGCTTCTCAGAACATATGTTGTGCCTCGTGTCAATGTCTCAATGCCAATCCTCCCATCGGTCACATTCAATATATATTTCCCCTGTGGATGTCCCTCTAATCGATAGAAAATTTACAAAGATTGATCATTAAATACGGCGGTTATACGTGCATAGATCGCACGCACGTAGTACAACGCTAGACTTCGGAGGAAAAGCAACAAAAGGGTCCCCCGAGGGAATTTTGTCTAGCTCGTCCATCAACTCTGGCTCAGTCGTTTGGAACCGAATAAACGCATTTTCATAATTTAATCGACATTGTGATCAGCGTTAGGGTCACTTAATAAGAATCACTATTACAAAAATAAAAGGAATTCCAGGAATTGTGGCTTGTTAAAGAGAAGGCCTTGATGAGGAACGATGTACGGGGCGCAACGTATTTTCAATTAGTTCAATGAAACGTCTCCCGTGGAAATGATGTTTTTACGGTTAAATTGAGCTTTTTCCAATGTATCCAATTTGCAAACCTATAGATAGAACCGAAAAGATCCTTAGTTTGTGCCAAAGTTGGCATTTTTGTTGTACAAGCTTACCCTGAAGTAGGATATTTGCTCAACGGTAGGATCACTGCTTAGGCACAGGGAAAGTTTTCATCAAGAACTTCATGCCTTTTAAATAAATAAATAAAAACCTACTGTTGTAGTGACTTGCGAATTATCTTGTTAATAGATGTTGTCCGTTGCAATTAGAGATGCGCGCACAGAGTAAGAGTAAATGAGCGAGTTGAATCCTACAATTCAATGCCTGGATTCGCTTCAATACGACGGTTTTATATGAATCTTTACACTACTTGATGAATATACGACACTGTTCTTATGACTTTCAGTGTTTTCTTCACACTGAAGGAGAGAATACAGTACCAAAAGAAGATATTTTTATTCGTCCCAGAGAGTTAGCGAGTTAAATCCCAAAAGAATGAATCACAGTCACTAGGTCAGCACTGAGAGCGGGTGAGTTGAATCGTTAAACAGTGGGTTAAAGCTTCCAAATCCCTCAGACCACAGGAAAAAAGGGGTACAAATCACTGAAAAGAGTGAGTCTAGCAGCGAGTCCTCCAGCGGAGGCTTAACGATCTTAAATAGTTTTAAATTAACCATAGACCTTTTCCCCCAAACTGGGTCCACCTTCGATGAAAGAGACCTTTGGCGTGCCCCGCTAAATTTAGTCTCTAATTTTTACCACTCATTTTGCGAACTTGGGTCTGGTCACCCCCTGGGGGGGTTTGGGAGCTTCAAATATAACAAAACCCCACGAGACCTCCTGCCACCATGGTTTGGAGGTGAAACAACATGAACAGGTTTCGCGCATAATATTCGCACACTATGACCTTCTTTCTTCTGGCTGCTTTTTGCACTTCCCACCACCAAACGTCTTTCTCTTTCCAAATAAGACCACATGCTCTTGGCGGGAAGTGGGGGACTGGCCCCTCGCGAACGCTCATCATCAAATCACCCGCTTCTTTATCAGCCGATGATGATGAAAAATCGAAGAAATTTGTAAGGCCATACGGCAAGACTCATGCCGAGTTTGTGCAGAAGAGGAGATCTTTTACCCTCTAATGATTCAAGTCACACGCGGAATTTGAATTTGGCATTTAACTACAAAAGATCATTTGGAAGCAAACATATACACACAGAAACCACCGTCTATTAAAACAAACCCGTTTGCGGGAACGAGGAAAGTACGGGGGCTTTTGGGGGGGGGGAAAACGAGTACAGAAAAGGGGCACAAATTTAAAAGCTTGATGCGCCCCGCTTGGGTCGCGATCATATATACCGTATGTCTGCTCGCTCTCGGTGCCGAAGATTCACCACGATCGATTTTCAGTCGGCAAAAAAAATATGCGCGCGATGAGAAGAAGCGTGTCTATTGGAAGAAGCGTGTTGGCGCCCATTTTGGCGGTTTGTAAGAGTAACCTTTTGGAGAGAAGGCTTTCAATACCAGCACGGTTGTGTTTCTAAGAAGATCGCAAGCGCCACTAAAAGTGATGATGCTGGTAAAGTTTAGCTTTTTATCACGCTTTTTATTTGCTCCGGGCAGTGGTCTTTGGCTGTGTTCTCCCCCGACTGCACAAAAGGCTGCTTGCGAAGGCAACACGCTGCCAACGCTGCAGCAGCTGCAACAAAACAAACCAGTTCTTCTTTAGTTTATTGGTTCAAATGCTTGCACGAGAGATCTCGGGCAGTACGAGCTAGTAAGAAGACAAACCACCGCCGGGACCACTAACTCTCGCGTAAAACCTTCACAACTTCTCTGCAGCCCCAATGCCCCAAATTCAAAGCGCAGCAACCACCAAACTAGCCCCCAACAACACACAGAGCCGTTGTCGCTCTAAGGTCATATCCCCTTCCTCGAAGGTGGTCGGTAATCCGTCCGCTGCATGAACCAAACACCGAGATCATCATCCAACCCCCCTGGGAGGCTCTCTCACGCTGTGAGGCTCCGCTGCGCTTTGCCTTTCTGAAGGTGGGACAACGGCGTGAGATGCACCTCGTGTGAATTTGATCCGTTTTCATCATCCAAAAAAAAAAACGAGAAGAGGGAAGGCAGCTCTTCGTCTGCATCACTGTGTCTTACCCCCGCGTTTTGGTTGACATTCGGCTTCGGGGTTGGAAGTTGGTCGCGCTCGCTTGTGCAATCGAAGGGGTGTATCGTTTCATTGGAAGGCGGTTAGTTTGGTTAGTTGGATGATAATTATCGGGCGGCATATTGCACACCACATCAGAACCACAGAGCATTGCACAAGAGTAGGGGGCGAGCAAGAGATAGAGAAAATTTGCGATCAAAAATGCGATATCGATGGAATTTCTGATATCAATGGTTCAAACACAATATTTATTTATTTCTTACTTATTTATAAGATAGCCACGTGAGGTTCATTCCAAACCCGTAACGAACATGTTAGGCCGTACATTCAACGACCATACCAGAGCATATTCGTGTTTTTTAATCACAACATGTAATTACAATTTTAATTATTTAATATACTACTCCAAGGAAAAACACAGATTGCTAGCATGAACTTTGAACTAATTTTGACGAAATCTCCAAGGTTTGATGTTTATTTATGGGTTTCGTGTTAGATATGTAGACTAAACGACTCAATGACTAAATCATTGAATACAACAGTTGAAGCAGTGTTCATAATTAACCTAACTGTATACAGCGTGTTATTGTTGCAGTAATTTTAGTCCTATGGAAAGTCCTAATTGTAGATCTTATTTATTGCACTATGTTTTAAATGAAATATGCATTATGTACAATTTTTGTGGATGGTATGTTTATTTCCATCATCATATACACGGGTAATTCAAACCTCCTGGTTAGCAACAAATCATGCCATCTTAATGATGATCTTTCATTTCTCAATAACGCGTACGAACAGTCTATTAGGATAGAAGGCTTCCCGAGTACACTCTAGAGATGTTATTGTATTCTTCTTCTTCTTGTTTGGCTCAACAACCGATGCCGGTCAAGGCCTGCCAACCCACTTGTGGGGTTGGCTTTCAGTGACTTATTGATTTCCCCCCATAGCAGGATAGTCAGTCCTACGTATGGCGGCACGGTCTAGTTGGGGCTTGAACCCATGACGGGCATGTTGTTAAGACGTACGAGTTGACGACTGTACCATGAGACCGGCTTGATGTTATTGTATTACAATATACAATATTACTTACAATATAAAAATAGATGTTGAAGAAATATACGATATTTAATACTGTTTGTGTAAGATAAATTGAATTGAAACTGGTTTAAAAAAATAAGAAAAAAACATAAAATCCAAAATATGCACATTGCATCTGCGGCATAACCTGACATACGCTTTCAGACAGAAAATGCTTAAAGGTCACCCCAGTCTCAGCCACCGCATCTTAGAGAAGCTACGCTCGACCTACCGATCCATACGACGAAAGTGAAAGGAGCCACCAGCAAATATTTGGATGATCAGCACCAATACACTCAAAAAGTTCAATCATTGTTCCATGTCTTACGTCAATTAGATTCTCTCGTAAAGTATTGAATCTACCCCAACAATTCTACAACAATTCTAGGGTAATTGTTCTACCCCAACAATGTCAAAACGGGAGGTTCTTGTCGTCTTGCAATGGTGCGGGAGCGGATGCAGCTAAACTCGCCAATTCTTGACAAACGGCCAAGCAATTGTTCCGTAACGGCCGTCAAAAGCACGGACGGATATATGCATACAGCAAAAGCCGGCCCAACGTATCATCATCATCATCAACGCCACCTCCCCTATTGGTTTGCAGAGCCCTTTGTGTCACGCGACACGCGGGTCGTGCGGGCTTGCCGCCAGCTCCCTGGCGTGACGTGTCGTCGGAGCTTCGCGAAGCGAAGAGGAGCGAGACAGAGTGACATTCCGTCGAAGTAACATCATGCAGTACTACGGTGATATCCACACCTTGCCGCCGCCGCTTTGACTTCCTTGATGGGCAGAGTATAACACCCCCAAGTCAAACACGATGTACTGCGGGGAGAAGGTGCAGATAGTATATGAGGCGGTGTTGGGGGATGTACTGAGATTCCTGCTGTCAAATAATTGCCACCAACCGTGCGTTCTCTCGCTCTCTCTCTCTCTCTCTCTCTCTCTCTCTCTCTCTCTCTCTCTCTCTTTCGCTCTCGCCTTCCTGTCCCGTGTTTGAAACGCACGCAGCACACAAGATTGGCACCTGATCAGATATCTCTCAAGATGTCGGGTGTCTTTATATGCTGCTTAAGTGTCGAACAGAGCAACAATCACATACACAGCTGGGAGGAGAAGGTGTGGAAGGCACCGAAAACCACGCACACACAAGATCAAACGAGGTGATGCGCAAGAATTTTTGGCACAAGCCGCTTTTTTGTGCGCTCACCCACTTTCTACACCACGCCGCGTTCGTCCCTCGGCAGCATACGAGGGGGCAACGCACCGTGTACGTGCAAACGTGAAGAAGACATTCGACACCAGAGTGAACCAGCCAACCAGCCACGTGAGGCGGGGACGGCTACACCACAATCAAGAAGGAAGAACAACATACAACCTCCTCCTCCTCTTGCTGTGGTAGGAGGGGGCGTCGTGAAAAGGGAACAAATGAACTCCTGTTCGGTGTTGATGATATACCTGACGTAACTCATATCATATCATTTATGTCAGCGAGGAGGCGGCGGGTGGTTTGTGGTTTTTTGGCATTCTTCTATCGAGACCGACCAAAATGGATCATCACACCCGTACGCCAAGAGGGAAATATATCACACACCGCACGGGGATGCAGCAGCAAGCAATCAAGCAGGAGCGCAACAGTAGCAGCGATGCGATGCCGGAAATTATCTGTGACAGATTATTAGTTTTCTGTGTCAATTTTGATGTATTGCAGCACTTTTTTAGTGCTCTCTGCTGAAACCGATGACGTAAGACAGATTGCAGGGCTGTAATAAGGGTATGAGAGATAGAGTCCTGTTGATCTCAAACTATTTGTAGGACATCAATGTAGAATTGTATCCGTTTGATGAGCTTTACAATGGGCCTAGACCTTTATGAAAAGTAAAAAAAAAATCTTTTTCTGTATAATAATATTTGTTAATTAATAATGGAAATCATTGTTCTAATTTTTAGAAATCAGCAACATCAACTCGGTCGCTAAAAATGATTATATGAAATTGCTTAATTTCTTTGACCCATGGAACATCAAATCTGACAAACTAAGCCGTTCGTTTTGTTGAGTTTTAACGCTAGTCAATCGAGCAGGTTGTTTGGTGTAATCGTTAGCGCCAACCGACGAATCAAAACTCTGCCGACGTTAGTTCAAAACTCGAATAGATCGAGGAATCAAAACATGATCATAACTCTTTATACATCTTTTACCTACCCAACTCAGGCTACTATACTAAGCTAATCCTATACATACTAAGCTATACAATTATGTTGTTGCATACATTATTACATTGTAGAAAAACCCAAGGCCGGGTCAAATCAGACGCTAGTTTTTGACGTGTTGTGCAACACTTGATTGATAGAAAATGTGAAACTTTTCAATTGGAAGTTAAATCTCCATTGTTGGTTTCTCCATTTCCAGCACAATCGATAAACAAACTTAAATTGGTATTGGGTTTCTTCCAAATTGTTGCACATTGTAACTAAAAATTCCATCGCATTCAAACGACGTTTTGAGATAATTTTGTTCTTCAAAAGCTTAAACATCAACACGTTCACAAACACACAAGCGCGCGCATACCCACTTAAAAGAACAATAAAAGGCCTTGTTTTTCTTATTTACACTTCATACAGGGGCTAGAGCAGGCTGAGCAACTGGGGGGGCAAAAGTGGAATAACTTTGTGTTTCAAATCAACCAAAGGTTACATGTTGCAGCATTGTAAAACGCGACCATTCCTTCACACTTGTGCTGCGACTAATTGTTCTTCCCATGCCATTGCCATCTCATGTCAATGTTCGTGTGTGTATGTGTGTGTCTCATAAAGGTGCAAAGTAGGTGCTAAATGGAGGGACAAACACACTCCTCCCAGCAGCTTTGAAACCCATTAACGAGGAAAACAAGCAAATCATATTAAAATAAAGCACTGGAAAAGAGGACAAACTTGTTCTGTTATGGCGGAGCAGCACTTTTAACAGAAATGTTTACGCAATGTGTTGGAATACTGCCAAAATATTTCAAAAACAATTAACTACCACCTGGGCTTTCAAGAACACAGCGCGAACTTGCCACACAAATAGAACAAAAAAGGTAGCAAACAATTTGCTTAAGTTGCAATCAAAAATTGCAATCAACTCAAAATCAACCCTAGGGAGACGGAGTGGGGACGGAGTGATCGTTAAAAGATGTGCATTGAAGAAAAAAAAAACGCACACACACGCTGCAGCCACACCACACCCTTGACACTCCCCCCGCCCCATTGGGCAAAGAAACAGGTCGTCCGCAACAAAGCAAATCGATTACCATCAAATGTCGATTGATTTTCTATCAAAAACAACTGCCTACGGTAACACGCCACACCACCGGCATTCCTCCGTTCCTCTCCTTCCACAGCTCGATTACTTCACCGGTCGCTTGCGAAACCAAACCAATCCCCTGGAACGATCGCGGGAGGCGGGAGCTGTTTGGGGTGGAGGCGCGTTGTGGTTAAAGCTTCCCCTTTTTTTGCTTCAACCCATGCGTTCGCAGCAGTACCTTCTCCTCCCTTAATGTGCGTACCCCCACGGCCGGGTGTGTGTGTGTGTGTTTGTGTTTTTGCAAGCCTAAGCACTCCAGCCCCAGCGGAGCCTTCCGTGCTTCGGTCAGCATTCAGAACCACATTCCAATTCACAGCACTCGAATACCACATAGAACCTCCCCGTTATTGTTGTTGTTGTGTGGTTTATTATTAGAAATGAATTTAAAATTCATTTTCTTCCCCCCCCCCCCCCCCCCCCCTATGTAAGGCTTTTAATCGGCCTGAGTGCGGTTTGGCTTGTGAGGTAGAAGAGACTGCTGGAAAGCGCTAGGCTGTAATTACACGAACCACAGCAACCCCCTTCTCTACAAAGGAACAGACCCACCGAGGGCGGCCGGAGGGGTGTGGTTTAGCCTTTCGCTACAAAAACTAGAACACTTTTACTTTTTCGCCTTCTTTTCGCCTTCCCATAGATATCGGTGTACGTCAGCGCAAAAGATTGCTGAGAGCACATGCACCAGAGCCGCCTAACCCAATTGCACCATCTAGTGCTGGAGAGCGCCACCGATCCCCGTTCGCTAATCAATCTCAATCAAATAAAAGCAAACTGCACTACTGGAGGGGTTCGATTCCTTCGTCCATTCACTGACGTACAATGCATCCCGGGGTGTGTCTGTGTGTATATCACATTTCCCCCATACACAGTCGATATATTGATTAAGAACTTTCGATTTGAAGTGTAGAGTGTGGCGCCACAATAATCGCGAAGCAAAGGAAATCGAAAGGGAAGCAGCGCGTGTAGAATGTGCTACGTTCGCAGCAAATATAAAGGGCTTCGAGGTCGTTGCGTGTTAGGTTTTTGTTTTGAATTTTTGTAATTAACTACGGGCATTCCAAATCGAGGAACCAATGCAATAAAGTAAAGGGCTTTTTAATACCAAATTACTGGATCATTCCAGGCTCACATTCTAGACGCACTGGAGTGTGTGAAATGTTGCATTAGCAGCAAAATAGAGTACGCAGAATGTGTTGGGGTTCGATCACAAAAATTTGTTTCACAACAAAGGCATTTCAAAAACTACCAATTTTTGCCATTCACTTTTGTTATGCTTCATATAGCAAAAAAGAGTACATCTAATTACTATAAGAATAGATAAGTGGTCTGTCCATAAATTACGAAACTTTCGCATGATAGAGGATTAGTACCTTTCAGTGTTACGATTTCTTAAAATAGAAGAGAAGTTTGAAAACCTTGAAATGTAACACAAATGTAGATGCGTTACGTATTTAATGGATAAGCCCTTAATTATGACTAACGAATTCACTGAACTAGTTGCCTTTTAACCTTTTATATCACTTTATTCCGACATCTTAGAATTAATTCCGATAGACATAGACGATAGACATGTCTTTTGTAATCGATAGTTATTTTAAGTCCATATAATCCATTTCAATCCGAAAATCATGCACAATAACTAGTTAAAACTCATTGTAAAGCAAACAATTACCAGATGACCCTATCAAGTTGTACTACACTTTAAACAAAACGGCAGAAACTCAATCAAAGAAACTTATTAATTTAATTTGATGTAAAATGTGGAGTTTCAGCGAACGATACACGAATAACAAAATGATTGCCAAATACAATTTGAATGACTAAACTCTTCGTTGTCTATTAAACAAGAATGATTGGATTACAGAATAAACCATTATTTACATCATCCTAGCGAATCTGGCGTAACAATTTGATAGCGAAGCTCTGCCTCTTCTTTTTGTGTTCCTTAGGAAGAATATATAGCAAAAGTAGAATCAGCAAAAACTGTTATCGTTCGCTGTGTTGCCTACCAGTTGCCATTTTTTAGCCAGCAATCCATCAGAGCCAGCTCCTATAAAACGGTCACGCAAATACACACACACACTGCAGAGCAGTGTGTGATTTTAAAATCGTAAAAAATCCACACAAAACCACCCCAAAACGGTTGATGGCTGAGTTACAACAACCAGGTAGCAGGGAGAGCAGGTCGATTTTTTAAAACTTAAAGCGACGCAGCAACCGAGAGACGGGACCCACACACACACAAACAAGAACCGCCATAAAACGGCTGCCCAAGAACCCCACACATTTGCTCTCTGTATCTCTCTGTCCGCATGTCGAACAGGAGGAGGAGGTGACGGCTTGCATTCGATGCGGGGAAACGTGGAAAAATGTACGAAAAACGCCAACCAGTCGAACCGAAAACTCATAAAACCAGCAAATACGACCTGGTCAAGCGGACGACGGACGCTTGGAAATGGATAGGGAAAGGTAGGGCAAAAATGGGGTTCACCGTTGCACCTACTTGCTGCACAGCCCCCCACCTCCCTTCAAGACGGCCGCTCGCTCTCTTGTGTACCCTTTTTGGACTGTATATAGACACTAAAAATCGTCTTCGGTCGGTTGGGGCTCGGTCGAAAACGACGACCAAGACCGACTGACTCTACGCCGTCGATCATCAGAGCATGAGCAAGCAAAAATCGAAAAACTGCTTAAAAAATTTGCCATTCGTCTTTCAGACCTCCAGCCCTCCAGTCAGTACGTGTTTGTATGTATGTGCGCGAGTGTCGGGCAAGGTGTGGAAGTGAAGTGACGGACTCTCTACGTTGACGTTAACCTACACGCACGCACACATCCATCATCATTGGATGTAGGTTCAGGTGGCGCGGAGTAGTATTAAATTGGCCCACCGGTTGTGGGGAATGCGCTCTTGGCGAGGGGAGTGAGAAGAAAAAAGTCTAATTGGAAACGCACCATGGTAGCACAAAATCGTTGCAAAAACGTTGCAAAAAGGTGCCAAAAGTACAATTGTAATTGTTGGGGAAGTTTGGTCGGTAATTTAACATAAAAATTTTAACTAGCTTTGCGGTTAAAGTAAAAAAAATAGCAAAGAATGTTAGGGAGTAAATTACAATAAATTAAATTTTGGAATTAATATTCGTGTTAAATGCATCCCTCCCTAAAAAAAAGTTAGAACCAAAATTTACTATTTTTTTAGTTAAGAAAGAACATGCTTCAAACTTACTTCCACACAAAGTAGACATTAAAACCGGCGCTTTGATAAGCGATCAACGACAGAACTAGAGATAATTTATATCAATAAAACCTACACAATTGCACAAATTCGATCGGTGTCTGATTGGTCAAATAGATGAATCCATTTCATTAGCTACGATAGTGGCGGCACACACGTCACACAAATCGATCCCACAAGCGATAGAGTGCAATTAACACCGTCATGTGATGGACTAAAACACAACCACCTAACACACTCGCGTCTGATGACAAAACACAAAAAGCACACAGCACAAGCAGGTTTAGAAGGAAAGAGGAGAAACACAAAGACCGGCCGAGCTGAAACAGTAAAGCAGCCAACAAACTGATAAGCACAATAGCACACACTTGACCACAACCATTCATACATCGAACATGACCGGAAGTGATGTTTGTTCGTGAAGAGATACCATCACAAATTATCACAGAATCGATATTGCATTCCAAAAAACACATTTTTTTTTGTTATTTCGCTGTTATTTGTAGAAATCTGCTGGATAAATAAAGCGCCAAAGTAGGGAAAGAGTGTCACCATCCGTCATTCGCGAGATGACACAGCGGCACATCAGCACTGAGCGAATCCGGTGCAATTTTGCATTAGAGTGAGTGATGAACACATGCTGCACACATTTGCATACGAAGCAGGTGAGTCATAGAGCAAAGGCTGCAGAGATTTCACTGTATCTGTATGAACGTGCACGTAGGCTAAGAATAAAATGTCGTTTCAAGATATGGGTGACCATGTGATGTACTCTCTGGAGCGCACCCACGACTCTGGACCGGCTCAGACTATCGGAAGTCCGATTCCTACTCGGGCAAAATGCGATCCATTAGTTCCACCCGGAGTCGTAGTCGGCTGAGTCGGATTTATTCGGAGTCGTCCAGAGTTGTCCGAAGTCGCCTGGAGTGATTCGGAGTCGGAGACGTCCGGAGTTGTCCGGAATCAAAAGTCCAAAGTCGATCGGAGTAGACCGACTCAGACGGTTCGGGCAAAATGCGATCCACTAGATCCGCCCGCCGTCGAAGTCGTTCGGAGTCGTAGTCGGCTGGGTCGGAGTTGTTCGGAGTCTTCCAGAATTGTTCGAAGTCATCCGGAGTTGTCCGGAGTTCTTCGGAGTCGTCCGGAGTCATCTGGAGTCATCCAGACTCATTCGGAGTCGAAATCGTCAGGAATCGTCCGGATTTGTCCGGAGTCATTCAGAGTCGAAGTCATTCGGAGTCGGAGTCCTTCGGAGTCGTCCAAAGTCGATCGAAGTAGACCGGAAGAGGAGTCAGTCGGAGTGAACTAGAGCCGTCTGGTTTGTTTCGCAGATCGACTTTGGCATACTCCAAACGACTCCAGACGACTCCAGACGACTCCAGACGACTCCAGACGACTCCAGACGACTCCAAACGACTCCAAACGACTCCTGACGACTTCATACGACTCCAGACGACTCCAGGCGACTCCAGGCGACTCCAGACGACTCCAGACGACTCCGGATAATGCTGGGTGGACCTATTTTCCGAAGTCAGTTCCGAAATTATCGAAGTCGTATCGGAGTCATCTCTGGATTTTTGCTAACTTTACCCATCACTAAAATGGTTGCTTCTTATTTTGGTTTTCATTTGAAGTACCAAATTTCGTGTTCTAGGCATTTTTAAAACGAACTTTCAGAATAACATTCCAGTGCAGTGTTCTAATATTGGAAGTTTTTTTTTGCTGGAATGCAGATCCAACAATAAAATCAATTTAAACAGTAAAATCGCTTATTACGTATCCTTGCCATTGCTTCTTTGAGTTTTTTTAAATAATATACTTTTTTTGCTTAAAATGTGCTATTCATTCTAATAATACCGTTTAAATAAATAAATGCTTTGCAATCTACTAACATCTCTTGAACTTCTTCTACTTTACACCAACACATCACATTCAACATGTTTCCTCCCTCTCTTATCAGCGCAACGGCGTCACATTCCTAGTCACAGTGCCAGCAATAGTAGTTTGTGTTATTATCGCACAGCTCTGTACCGTACAGGCCCGGGCAGCCGCGGTTGCCACTTGACAAGAGGGCAGCATCATATTCCTCGTGTCGTAAGATAGTAGAGGACCACCAGCACCAGGAAAGACTGATACGACGACCACTGTGGTGGCAGGGAACAACACCACGGCTTGCCAGACCTTCATGATGGCATCACTTTAGCAAACCCACTACCCTCCCGTAAATTCATCAAGATATGTCTCGTCAGCTTATCAGTAACGCCTTGGTGTGCAGCAAAAGTGTGCATGGAAATGTTTGGTGTACGTATTCTACGATACAGAAATAGACAAAAGTTGGTTGTTTGACTTTTGGTGACATCTTTTGCACTCCATTTTACTCTTTGTAACGAAAAACTGTGTTATGTAAGGCACGTATTATTACGTGCGTTCAATATATTATTTAATTTTTGCAACATTTGCCATTATCTTCTTGCCCTACAGGAAAAAACAAAACACACAAAAGTGAGCGAGCTGTAAGCGATAAACGCGTGTGTTTGTAAAAAGGAAAGTACAACACAGCTCCTCCACCGACGAGACCGGGTGGTGTAGAAGATAAGATCGAAAGTGTGAAAAGATAACGTTCACACACACACACACCCACCCTTATCACCCATCAGAGCGAGTGTCGGAATGCCACCGCAACCACTAACAGCGATAACACAGCCCCACACATGTCAGACATAACATCAGTTTTTGTGCCTCTTAACTGTGTATGGTGCTGGTAGAAGTGGCGTCAATTAGAAGCAGAATACTGATGGAAAATTTCTATCCCATGCTAAGGCTACGCACAAACTGCTGGGCGGAGGGTGGTCTCATCTTTCCTCATTTAAGGCGAGACGAGTTTCGACGAACGTCTCCGGAAGATTTGAGATAAGAGTCCACAGCGAAATGGGACGAAGTTCGGGCTTGGAACCGTTAACGCATCGGCAAAGGATTAACGATAATGGCACAGAAATAGCCTGTCAGGCATGTTATTTCGGGACGATAACAAAAACATTGTTAGAAATGAACAGCACAAAGCTCGGCCATGTGGCAACTGCTTGCAGGGAAATTTAAATCACATTAAATACGATTGCTTCTGGAATTTGAATCTGAATCTAATGCCATTGCGGGGTGACATGTTTTTCAAGCACACAATCATTTAATTTCAATGTGAATTCATTCCATTTCACGCACTGTAAAAAAATCCCCCAACAATTGGAATGTTTTTGAACAAGTGCGGCAATCATCATTCTAAATCACAAAAACATTTGAGGAATTACTGTAGACTTTTAGGTGCAAATTATTGCTACATTTTCCCTCGCCAGTAGGCAAATTTAACTACATTGATGTGAGTTTCTGCTTCAACACAATACATTATCAGCTGCTACAGCAACTGTTCTCTTCATACAACCGTTTGATTGTTCGAATATATTAAGCGCATTTTTGACGTTTGAAACGTGACAAAATGTGTGATCGTCCAACACTGTACTGTATGTTCGTTCCCCAAATGCTTTGCACACCCCGTCTTATTCTGTTCTGCTCGAATCTCAATGATCCAAAGGGAACCATTGCCGTCCAGTTTCAGGTGGACATTTAAAAGCGTTAGGTTGGCATAAGCTTCGTCATTTACGGGTTTTTTTTTGTAACATATGTCGTTAAATTTACGACGTTCAGTCCCCATTGCTAGTTGAGCGTAGTAAAAGTTCCACTAAACGATGCGGTATGCATTACAAAGTACATCCTCATTTTGAATAAAGCAAAGCTTATTATTTACCTCTTGAGTGTATCTCATTTTGATCATGCCACTCAATGCAATTTAGTTGCATTATTTACTCAAGTTTTGGGATGAATTTGTTGAAAAAATGCACAAGCTACACGGTTTCAAACAAAGTAAAAAAATATGACAAAAATGTTAAATTGTGTAAATTTAATGGCAATGACTTGTCACACTATGTCAACCGTTAAGATGCAGTCGATCGATGCTTTTGAACAAAGTTGTAAGTGATATCTTTACAGAGCTTAGATTCTAGCAAGCCAAGTATTCCATCTTTAGGCCGGTCTGGTGGTACAGTCGTCAACTCGTATGACTTTACAACCGAATGGACCGTACCCCCATACGTGGGACTGCAATATTAATTACCTAGTTAATAATTCTTTCATGTAAAAAATTCGGTAAATTCTGACTTTTTGGCGATTTCAAACATTTAGCAAAAATTCCGAAATTCGATCATTGTTGGAGAAATTTTTACTGATTGAACATACTGAATTGTCAAAGATAAAAATTATCGTAACTCGAGCAAAGTACAATTTTCTGGATAATAGTTCATAAATAGATCGATCTTTAGCGAGTAATATGAGACATTCCAAAGTTCCTTTTCCTTTTGATAAGCTTCACAACAACTATTACTTCACATTTTACAAGGTATTCAAAGGTCGAATCCGGGAAAATGAACGTAAACCTTACTAATAACTATAAGAAACGATAGAAAGAGACAAAACCCTACAAGAAAAGTAACATCCCAACTATTTCGTGTAGCGTATTCTTACCAGTATCCATATTTCTTTTTCGGCAGGCGATTTACCGCTTCGTTGCCCACAAACCCGCAACCCACAAGTGGGTGGGCGGGGGGGGGGGGGGTGTTGGTTGCTGTGAAGGGCGAGTTAAACGGTCGCCGTCAAAGGCGCCGTCGTCGCTCCGTGCTGAACGTCGTTATTGTGGATGGGGAGGAGTGCGTGTTCGAGCAGGGCTGGATGGGGGCGGCGGCAAATTTTTTTTGCGAATTTCCCTCGCTCCACCCAGTACAAACTGTCTCGAAAACTTCTTGCCTCAAGCCCTCCGCGGGTAAATCACACAGCTTCTTCCGGCGTGTAGTTGTACACTTTTCGCCAACGCGCCACACCGTGAAAAACAGCAAACAGCAATAACAACAACAACAACAACAACACAGCGGACAAAAAAACAGCCCGAAATGCACAACACAACCGTGTGGTTTGTGCACGTGTGTTTCTGTGTGTGTATTTCTGTTGTTCTCGGTTGGGGGAAAGAAAACGGACCTGCGGCCGATAAAACGCTCGAGACTGTTCGAACGTGGTCGAAATGGTTTTCTTCCTGTGTGTTATTCCACTGTCTCACTCACACTCTCGCACACACACACACACTTAGGTTTGCTGTACATCAGCGGCAACCCCCCTCTCCCTGTTAAGCCGGGGATGGGTTTGTGTGTATTGCACACGTGTACACTCCCCAGGCGGGACAACACCACACACAACCGTACGCGGGCGCACACACACACACACACAAATTGCACACACGTGTGAGCAATCGGGGTTATTGTGTTACTCTCTCTCCTTCTCACACACTCTCTTTCGCTCTGCTGTGGTCACTATAGAGCACACACTTAAGCACACGCTCACATTTACCGTATACGAACACAACACACACACCAGCAACACCTCTGTGAACACGCAAACACACACACACACACACACTGTTCACTCACTCGCTATGGATATACGAGACAAACACACACACACGCACACCGTCGAATGGGGAGTGAAGAGAAAATTCAATTTCTGACCAAAGGAAGGGAAAAAGTAGAAAATGAAGAAAATAATTAATTATTGCACACACGGCGCCCGCGACCCCCGCGTCGTGTTTCATGACTCTTGCACTTCATAGCGCACACTTTAAACTAACGCACACACACTGTCGTCGAGAGGCAAATGGCTGCAAACACGCGCCCACAAACACACCAAAAGGGGATGATGGTTGTTTTTTTTTTTTTGCTTATTTCTGCAGTAACTCTTTACTTCTCAGTCCACCGTTGGTGTGTTGCAGAGACAATTTTTTCAATGCTGGCCACCTTTCACTCTACACACGTGTGGGTCGGTCGTCCCAGATCGGACCGAGAGACAGAGAGACAAAATCCGCGCTGCGTCCGCCGATGCGAACCGGAAACAATTGATTGAACACATCACACACTTAACCGTTCGCAGAGGAGCTCCGTCCCCCCGCACACACACACACACGCACACAAGGGCGCATACGTTCACGATGAAGATGAGCGACCGCCACACCGCCTGCTATCGCTTAGAACGAGCGCGGGAGAAAGCGAGAGAGCGTGAGCGCTACGACGTTGATTTTTCTTTTCTTTCCTTCGCGAGCATTCGATCTCTATGAAGCAAACAAAGGTGGGAGAGGGGGGTTATGAGGAGGGTACTGGTGCGGCACACACAAAAAAGCCGGTACACTACAAGTAAACTGCACACACATACGCGCGCGCTACGCTATCTATTGCAGTTTGAGCAAAAATTGTTCCTGCGGCTTTCTTCTACGCGTGATCGATGTGTGCTGTGTGTGTGTGTGTGTGTGTGTGTGTGTGTGTGTGTGTGTGTGTGTGTGTGTGTGTGTGTGTGTGTGTGTGTGTGTGTGTGTGTGTGCATTTTCAGCAATAAAAATAAAATTTGCGTAACATTCTCTGTCGAACGCACATTATTTTTCCCATTTGGCAACAAATATTCATACACCGAAACACCCGACATACACACACATTCGCAATCTGGTAATGTCAAAACTCAGTTCACTTCTGCGGAAACGGATCCTTCAACTCAGCCGTATACACGATACCAGAGAGACACGCACACACAGCCCCACAGTGATACGCACACACTCGCTGGCTCCATCGGGAAGTGTACACGTTTCACGTTGCGTTTGCTACAACAGTTTGATTCCACTTCTTACTTCTAACACATTTTCTATCAATGTTGTGTCAGAAAAACAGCTAATGCTACCACTAAAAGAGGGAAGTATAAACACTGCAGCTCAGGCTCGCTTATCCCCATTGCTGTGCATCACAACACAGTGACAAAGGTCCGTAGCACATCGCATTGGGTGTCCATATCTCGATCGCGCGCGCACACTCACGCATATTGCATGCATCCGCGTACGCGCGCACAGACACACACACTCGTTTGCGCGCTGTGTCATGACATACTTGTCGCTAACTAATTCGCCTGTTTTGCGGCAATGAGACGTGCGACGGGTCCCTATCTCTCCCTCTTCAGCAATGCTTTTTGACAACCTGCTGCATTCACTATCACCACTACTACTACTGTTATCATCGACCTATCAGTATTACGTCTAGGATAATTTCATCCAACTATTTCATCATAATTTGTGAGACGATTATTATTTTTTTATTCCATTCCGGAAGAATTCGGTTTGATATTTAGTGACATGTTTCCTCTGCTCATCACCACCCGCATATCTCGCTGACAACCTACCCTCCCGACGACCCACAACCATCAATTGCTTTTACATGCATCCATTTGTTAATTCATTTCAATTGCTAGCCTCTCTCTATCTCTCTGTCTCTCTCTCTCTTTCTATGATAATACATGACACGATGACGATCGCTTCACACCACATTCTCGGCGTATTATGATCCGCATTATAGGTTATAGAGAATGACGGAGAGCAGAGCAGGCAAGGGGTCATCATTAATCAACCCATTTTCACTCTGCCCGCACTACTAACACACACACACACAGCAGACACACACACGACCGACCACAGAAACACTTATTCAAACACGACTCAAATGGCCGTCTAATGCAGGCCGAAGAAATAGGCTGGTGTGTATGGTACTGTGACAAAAGTGTGTACCAACGGCTTAGAGATACTACAATTGAGGGATGGACTGTTTAACATTACAAGAATAACCTTCTTTTGGTCAAGAAACAGAAAAACAACCCAAGAATATCTCTCTCTCTCTCTCTCTCTCTCTCTCTCTCTCTCTCTCTCTTTCTTCCTCTCTCTGCGCCTCGAAAACGGTAGCCGTTACGGTTTACAAAAAAAAAAACAACTCTTTTAGCTAACATCACCACTTTTCCACCGTTCGCAAGCGACAATATCGGTTAAAATTGTACTACACTACGCGGTTTCGTAGCAATGTGGTGTGGTTTGTGCGCGCTCACTCAGCGTTTTTTTCATTTCAAATCCATATATTCAAATGGGAGAAGCAAAAACCGATGGGCCCACGCTAAGGGAGAGAAGGGAGGGGAAGCAGATAAACGGTGGGACGACACACCACACACACCCAATCACCGCGCGGAGAGACAACAACGCATTACACCGCGGACCTGTGGTGTGTTATTGTGCACGCCGCCGGCCCAGACGGTGGCGGTCAATATGGCCGAAAGGTTGAACGAACGAACGAACGAACGCACGAACGCACGAACGAGCGAACCCGGATTGAGTGTGTGTAATGATTGAACAAAATTAACGGCAAGTAAAAAAGTGTGTGCTGGGCTGCTGCTGGTGCGGGGCGCAACCCGAAAGATGGTGGCGCGAAACCGCTTCCACCCCAACTCACCCCATCCCACACCCCATTTGTGTGTGTGTGATGTTGCAACCAAAAACACAAATCCACACATACACACACACACACACACACACACACACAAATGCGTTACACAGTTTGCAATCCAGCTTAAGTCGATTCGTCTTGCGCCGTTGTTCGTGGTTTTTTTTTTTTGTCCATTTTGCTTTGAAATATCCACCCTCCTCCTGCTGTGGTGCTAATGGCTAATGATGGCAAACGGGCAGATACAGTTTATGGAAGCGTGTGTTGGGCGATCGAACAATGAGCGGTTGATGTTGGGGGCAGGAACAATCACACGCTAAACCAGATTTTATGATTTAATTAGTAAGTCTTATTGGATTTTCTGATTTTAGATAAAATATCGTGCAACACTTAACTTTGATGTTTGTCTAGATATATATAGTTAGATCCTATATTGATCATTGTGCAGTGTCATTGGTAACTTTAATTCATAGCAATTCCATGAATGTATCATCCTCGTACCCTTTGGGGTTGGTAAGATCTTTTCGAAAATTGAGTGAAAATGATAGAATCTTGAGATCGTAAACTGGTGCCTTCTGCACATATTGTAAAGCATAATCATACTTTATGTGGCTTAAAAACCTGACCACACTAGTGGTTAGCCTTGTAGCTAGAGCAAGAGTCGGGAGGTTTTTTTGTGTGTGAAATCACAAAATCCCTACTCCACACCTTAGAAACACACCTTCGAAGACGAGGCTGTTGGTCGTGTATTACTGTCTTAATGAAACTACAATATTTATACAATTTCAATAATGACTCATACACGTCGAACAGACGTCAGCAGCATGGTGACAAATAATTCTATCCCATGCTCATACGCAAACATTGTCTTACTAATCTCTGCATCTACTTATAATTGTGTCTATTTGTTGCTGATTAATTCAATTTCACTATAATTGCCGTTACATCGGCTATCGTTTGATTGGATATAAATACCATAGAATGCAGATATCTTATCTCAAACGATCCAAATGTTTAAAATCAAACATAATGCATAGTACGGGGAATTATATTTGTACTATTAAACCACAATTCGGACCAATTTCGTGCATCATAAAAAGACTTAATTAACGTTCCAAATGTGTTCTGGATGCTATGATACTAAATTGCAGTCGCCAGTACACTTCCATAAGTCAACCAAAGTAGTTGAATTTTGTTGTAGTGATAATGATAATTTGATATCATTTCGTCATTCCTTTGAATAAAAAAGAGACTTTTTTGCCAATTATTGATATTTTTTTTCCACTGAAAAAAGCCCTGTTGTTAGATAACCTTTATACACCTGCTTCACAGGACGGACTGCCAAAACCGGGTCCCAAATACGCACACACACACGCTCACAGCCACGATTGTTGTCTGCATTATGCTGCCCTAATGATGATCCCTAGTGATTCGGAACCAATGCTACTACTAATACTACTACCACCGCAGGACAGGGCGACATAAAGTCACTCCCCCCCCACCCACCTCCCACCCCCTCGGCAGACAAGAGACGTCAAGCGACAACCCACCACCGGAAAGCTGAAGGATTCTCGCGTAATGCCTTTGGGGGATTTGTGCCAGTTGTGTATGTGTTCGTAAAGCGGGGTTCTGATTTTCTCTTCTTTTTTTACCGGCATTTTTGCAGCACCATCACGACACGCCAAGGTTAAGAACTGCGCGGCTCGACCATTTCTTCTTTCGCAGGCCTCTTTCGTAAAAATGCAAATATTATGCAAACGTCAAGCGCTATACGTAAGCTTCCGGATGCAAACATAGTTTTACTTTAATTCGCACAATCAAAAGCTCAACTTGGTAGTTATGTCCCTCTTAAAAAAAAAAACTCTTTCCCCAAATAAGACGTCAAAATCCAATTTGAAAAAGCTATTTTCCAAGAACAGCAAACTGCAAATTGAGTGGAAGTAAAAATCGCACAAAACTACTTACATGTGTGTAGGGACACACACACACATACACCAGTTTTACCTTACGCGACCTATCGCTCACACAGTGACACGCACGCATACAAGTCCCCATCAGCACCCAACCGGGGGTACGTGGAAAACAACCACCGGGAACGGAAGAACAGGTTGAGCTAAGAACCGAGCGAGACGGCAGGCGATTTTTGCAAAAAACGCATTCCCTCTCTTTCTCACCCATTCTTCACTATTCTCGCTCAACTCATACCACTACCTTGACAGCTGATGGCGAACGATGGTTCGAGCAAACGCACACGCACACACGCAAACGCACGAGAGCAGTGGGTGACCAGACACGGGCAATGGGGTGGAAAAGTGTGTGTTGTAACTTATCTTAACATTCGCATTATATGCGATTCTGTTTTCTTGAATTTGTAAGCAATTTTTCATACTTAGATTAGCTTTTTAGCAACAAGGAATGTATCGAGGGGAAAAAGACAGTCACAAATCACTCGTTAAGAAAAGGGTTTCTCACTCTAGCGCACACATTCTCATCCCATCATCACGTTAACCCTTCACCAATACTGATGTGAGCGCTTTTTTGTTTCACCTCTGCAGCCTGTGCGTGTCGCGTATCGGACTACCAGTTTGAAGAGCGCCCCTATTACGGGCAACTATTTGGTTCTTCTTTTTCTAAGGAAGAAACACACACACACACACATTCTCATACGAACATTCAAACGGATCTGATAAATCCAGACATATTGAGCCCCACAAACACTCACACACATACGGATAGTAGTCTAGCGAAAAATCCAACGAAACCTCTCGCCTTTGCGAATGTGGTCGAGAATTGGGTGAAAATGTCGAGTTGATCTGTTTTCTTTTTTTTTCGCATTCTCTCCTTACTGTCAGCTCGCCACAGACTCATGAACTAGTGTGAGAGGTCCTACACTATTCACGCGACCCGTACTATTGAGAAGACTAGCCACAAGGAGATTCTTTTCCTTTCGTTTCAGATAAGAAGTGGATTAACACCCGCAATGTGGTTGAGAGTTGAAAGTTTTCCAATCGACACACACTGGTGTGTGTGTGTGTGTGTCCTTTGGCCGATAATGCACACACTACACAAGCCCCCCCTTGAAAGTAGATTCCACACGATCGGCTATCCTTCTCGCTCATCCAACGCAACGCATCTCGCTCACTCTCACTCTCGCACTCTTTCACAACAGGCACTTGTGCACATCAGATCAT
Source organism: Anopheles merus (assembly GCF_017562075.2). Taxonomy (NCBI): domain Eukaryota; kingdom Metazoa; phylum Arthropoda; class Insecta; order Diptera; family Culicidae; genus Anopheles; species Anopheles merus. The sequence goes on from NC_054083.1 coordinate 35,576,685, forward strand.
CAGCATCATCATCATCACCGTCACATCCTGTGTGCGCTAGCACTGTGGTATAAGGTGTTAACACACACACACACACGCACGGAGTGATGTGAAGTATTCACCAGCATGCGGCGATACAAATGACAAATAAAACAAATATTCACCGAAAACTGGAAATTGTCAAATGTTGGCGCTGCCACACACGGGACACACACTACAAAGCACCCACGGGTCAGTGAAGGGGACACGACACACGACCGACGCACCGACACGAGAAAACGGAAAGAACCAACTCACTCGCCCAGTGTCCATGTGAGGAGTGTATGAGAGCTGTGCCGTTTCATCTCACACGGCCTGCTGCTCTGTGCTGTGTGTCCGAACTGCTGCCTCGGATGTGCTCCACTCACACATACGCGCGCGCATGCACGGGAGTTCAGTGTTGGAGCGCGCGCGTGTTTAGTTGTGTGTGTCTGTGTCAACTGTCTGGTCAGCATTCAGGAGAGGGACCGGAATATCTTTTCCTTCGCGAAACACTTATTGCCGTACGGAAGGTGATAATTGTTTCGAGCACGATTTTAACACCGCACTAATTTGACGTCGCGCGACTCTCCGACTTTATGCAAATTCAATGCTCTATTTGCTCACAATTACATTTCGATTTTTCCACCGCCAGTTCAGCAAACGCAGCAATGGCTGCAAAAGCAAGAGCTACCAGCAACGGCAAGAATAATAACACACGCACACAGTAGGCAGTTTTGCCCAGAATACGTAACTGCTGTTCTGTAGCACAACACGCACGCATACACACGCACACACGTACGTACGAAACACTTTACATGGTATGGGAAATTCGCCTTAACTTATGTTTTCACTACAACCCATCGCAACGGTAAAGGGAAACATTTTCCATACTTTTGGTTTTTGGCTTTTGGCAGCCCAACACACCCCGCTCACGACCGGATATACACGAATGGGGTTATATTTGCCAGCAGCAGCAGCTAGAGCAGCACTTCACGCACACACTGACGAGCACGGGCGCACGACTGGTGTGTGTGACTTGTTTCTCTCTCTCTCTCTCTCTCTCTCTCTCTCTCTCTCTCTCTCTCGCTCTCTTCCCTCCCTCTCCCCTCGTTTCCGGGGGGGTTATGGCTACCACACTACCGTTGCAATTGCACTTTCAATCGTGGCAATTGGCCGTGCAAGCCTGTGGTACCTCACACTTTACATTACATCACGTTTCGGGCGTGAAAAAGCGACACCATCATACGTACAGCACACGGTCGGGGGAGAACACGATGCACGCAAGCGTTTCAGCGATGGTTCCGGGGGCTGCACCAAAACCGATTATTGTCTTTATTCTGCTTCCGAAATTCGTAGGAAAAACCTTCCAAAACACACTCGTCGCGCACGGCACCTTCCGAGCAAAAGTACCCAGATAGCGGAGTGGCTGTGGGCGTGTTGACAGCTTCCGCTTCGTTCGGGCTCGCTGCCCCAAGTAGCACTTTTGGGCGGTGCGGTTTTTGACGTTTGCGCTGCGTTGCAACCCAACGAGCGAAAAGTGCGCACGGCGAGGGGAGGGCAATTTTTGTGGTGCTGATTTTACCAAAAATTTTGCGCAGCCATGTAACGAAGCTTAAAAGTGTCAATGCAAATTTCTCGGTAAGAAAAATCGGATGCAATTTTGCAAGTGCGATATTCGTGTAGAAATGATGTCACACAAATTATTTTTGCTTTTTGTTCTTGACATCATGAACAGTGTGTTTTCCAATCACGAATAGATTGTAAATCACCATTCAAGCAATACAAATGCCCTAAGTCCAAAGTCTAAAAGGAACCGGCAAATTTCAGTTAAATGCTTTCAAATCGCTGGCGATTAGCAGTGCATTAAGCAGTGATTAAATGCCTTTGATATATTCCGATGCAACATTTTGTTTGTAGCTTTTTATTCATGAATTTTTAATTTGCAACTTCCAAAGGAAGTAAGATTTTCTTTAAGGAAGGTAATTGCAAATTAAAAATTCATGAATGAAAAGCTACAAACGAAATGTTTCTTCAACACTGCACTGTTGTAAACCTTGAGCTATTACCCATTTTGATCGGTGAACTGCATTATTCAGTTGTTAAATACATGAAGCTTTGAAGTTGTTAATATATCAAACTCATTTCGATGAGCCAGACAGGCCGTTATACCGACCAAATAAGAAGATACCCAAGTGCCCCAAATCCACTAAACAACCCCTTATGGGTAATAACCGCCTAAACGACTCAAGCTTTAAACATAAAAGGAATTCTAAAAGTCTCCGATTAGCAGGCGATGAACGACGGGCAAATTTTAAAAATAGAAAAAAGCTAGTGGCGCCATTTGTTAGTGAGATAGCCAGCCAGTGGATGTTTCCTGACTTTGAGAACTTTCTCCTTCCCTTTGTGCTGTTGTTTGTTTTTGCATTGAAGTTATGCATAGCTTAAACTAGAACGGCAATGCGATTGTTGAAATATAAATCTCCAATATGAACCACCAGAACCTGAAGCAAGTGACAGTTGAGTTGATGCCCGTTGTTGATGGTATTGATACCCGTGTATTTGACCCACACAATCATTCTTATAGATTTTTGCTCGGAAAATTAGAAGGGTGTACAGGTCTTGATAGGATGAAGTTAATTGAAATACATGGCAAGGAAAGGACAGTAATATAACGATACAGGTGTCCCCGAGATACGACTGTATTTTGGACCGAAAAAATGTTTCAAAGCAAGGCGTAGATCGAAACAGTCGTATGTCGAATATCTGTCAATATGGAGTTAATAACCGAAGTTGAAAAGTCGGAATCTATGACATTGTGTAATTTATTAAAATTATGTTCGATAATGTATTAAATTTACTCCAAAAGTCGTTTACAATATATTGATATTCAAAACCGGGTAGTTATGGAAACAGTTTTAGTGTCCACAATTTTTAATTCGAAAATTATTATTGTTATTATTCTTATTGATCCTATTGTTATTATTATTGTTCTTAATATTGTTATTTGATTAATCGTCAAAATAATTGTTTTGTAACCCAGTAATGGGTCGTACAATGATATCTTTTGCCCTCGAGAACCCAACTTCTGCCGTCAAATGATTCTTGTTGAGCAATTTAATGCGATCATCTTAAATAATGTGCTTGATTTTCAAGAATGTTCCGTCCATAAATTAAATCTCGCCTCAACAAGAAGTACTAATGATTTTCGTGATTATAATAGGTTTCTATTGTTTTTTTTATATTTTGGGCCAAGTTGTGGAGAGGAAGTGGATAGGTCACGTTAATTATTTCAAAAGTTGATTTAGTAGAGTATTTTTGGAAACATTCTAACAGTTATTTACAAAAAAACAGCAAGAATACAATGAAATATACTCAAGTGTAAAAAAGTAATAAAGAGATGCTTCACTCACCTTCACTTATCTCCTGTATTGTTGACTCCACAGCACCAGAATGTGGCTGAATGCGTTGTACTTTTGCCATTTCCATGCTACCGACACGATAAGCGCCGTGACTGCGGAACGAATCTGAAGAAATACTACCACCAGCACTGCTGCCACTAAAACTATCTTCAATGTTATGTGCCATGCTACTTGCATCGTAATCTACCTCCGTCCCGATTGCTTCTATAACACTAAGCAACTCATTTCCAGCACCTGTAGGCTTGGAGGCTAAATCAAACCCACTCTCCACATCGTTCTGGTCATCCTTTGGTGCGTGAATAATAACACAAGCCTTTTGACTGCTACTACTAACCGTGTTGTTCTTTTCGCGCTTTCGGCTTACTAAATCCTTGCCGGAAGTATTGGTACTAAATTTGCTTCCGGTACGATCGTTAGCCTCGGTTCGAGTCACATTCAGTAATACACTACCACTTTGAACTACCGCCGAAGATGCTTGTCCATCTTCTCTGCCGGTGTAATGAACATTTTGATTACTACTGCCAATACTGCTACCTTGACTTGGCGGTAAAGCGGTCAGTTCCGGACCCGAACCAATGGGTGTAAGTGTTGGTGGATGTGATGCTGTTTTACTGTAGGCCAGGCGCTCGTCAATCGTCGTGATCGCTTGAA